>NC_045430.1:9699563-9859563 GCF_902635505.1 Sarcophilus harrisii | reverse complement strand
AATTGAATCCAACCTCCATATTTTACAGGTGAAGAAACTGAGGCTGAGTGGTTAAGTTCAGCCAGGCGTCTTCATCTAAGGCACTGGATTCCAAATATAGGAGAAGGATTTTTATGTGTTAAAAGAAAACAATAGGGGCAGCTGGGTGGTGTAGTGGATAGAGCACCAGCCCTGAAGTCAGGGGGATCTGAGTTCAAATTTGACCTCAGACATTTAACACATCCTAGCTGTGTGGCCCTGGGCAAGTCACTTAACCCCAATTGCCTCAGGGGAAAAAAAAAGAAAGAAAAAAGAAAAAGGAAAAAAAAAATAAAACAAACAGGATATAAACCAGGGTAAAAGATTAGGTAATCTGATTTCCAACTGGAGTTCAAGTTAGGAGGGGGAGAGTGAACAAGAGCAGTTCCCTGAAATGAGGGAAAAGAGGTGTCTCATTGTCCCTAAGTGTCTGTATTCAATCAAAGGAACACGGAACCAATAGTCGGTTAATTGGTCAAGCCAGGGACCAGTTTTCAGCTAAGATAGGAGCTGCTGTGAGAAAATTCCCTCTACCAATATCCAGCTCTGATGGGTTTCTGGTCAGCATAACCTGGTTTCCTGGCTTGAGCATTAACCAAATCTGGTCTCTAAGCAACAAGTAACAATGGGGTCTGGCTTCTCAGTCACACGGGGCTAGGTTCAAACAATGCAATCAGATTTTCTCCCAATTCCCATAACTGACTAAAGTTTTTACAGAGGAGGAAACTGAGGCTTGGAAATGTCAAATAACTTGACCAGGATCACAGAGTGATCAAGACGGGACAGGAAATGAGATTTTCCTGACTTCAAATCCACTGTCTCTACTATTTGTCTCTTCATATATTGTCTACACTGATAGGGGAGGGCCTGGTCCAAAATGGTAATAACTTCCATTTCTATACCACCTTAAGGGTTGACAAAAGGCTTTAATTAACTAAATTAATTTAATTAATATTCACAAACCACCTATAACTATATTATAGGCGAAGAGACTGAGGATGGGCAAGGTTACATATTATCCAGGGTCACATTGGTGAATGTGATTTGAACCCAGAATCCTAAGTGCAGTGAGATAGCCTGTCTATGACTAGATGGCAGGGCAGGGCAGAGGGCATTTGGGTGCTCAAACAGGCGGGACTGGCAGGTGGAGGGTCTGGCCTGAGTTTGGGAGGAGGGGATCAGACATGGACGAGTTTGGTGGGTTACAGATGGACGGGGTGCCTGGAGTGTCAGGGCTGGAGGGGTCCTGGCTGAAACCTCGGGGAATGAGAAGCCACATTTCCATAGCTCTTTTTATACTAACAAGGTGCTGAAGGAGAAGTCTTAGTGGAAAGACATAGAATTAGGTTTTCAAAGGCTGAGGTTCTGAGTTTTCATTTCGGCTTTACTGCTCACTATTTCTGGGGGATTGGTCAAGTCCTCTCTCTCTGGGCCTCAGTTTCCCAAGCTGTAAAGAGATGTTGCTCTTGATTTCTGCTCTATTTTGGTACATAAAGGACTCCTAACTGGACTGGGATCAGCCAAGGAGAGCAGGTGGGAGACAGGATAGCCGGGGATCGAGCACAAGTTTAGCCTCTTGCAAGCAGGAGTTCCCTTTCTCAGAAGGATCTAACACGCTGGACAAGGCCGGGTCTTAGGTCAAAAACCCCAAGTGGGCTGGACCACGACACGATCATTCTTAAGTCTTTTTTAGCAGTTCTCATGTGGGTTCAATGTAGGCACTCCTGGGTCCTGTGGGAACAGTCTCCAGTTGATTGTCTCTCAGGAGGGTGTAGAACCAGAGTTAGCGTCAGGGGTGGGGGAGGCAGTACCTATTTGGCTCACTTAGCCATTACAAAAAACAGGGATTAGGAGCATGAAAAGGTGTAATGAATCACCTGCTTCTGACTTTCAGATCCCTGGGAACTGGAGCTCCCTTAGTGAAGGCTAGTCCTGGCAATACACTTTGCCACCGGTGAGGTCATCCAGAACACAAAGGATTGTTGGTAAGGCAAGCTGGGCCCCAGCTCTGGGAAACAGGCTGTCTCCAACAGAGCTTGCCAGGACCTTTCCTCTCTCTTTGACCTCCAGGGATTTCTACATCCAACAGTGGGCTCTCCTCTGGGTCAGAGGGTAGGCCTCCTGGCCAGTATTTGCATAATTCCAAAGAGCTTTTGGCCATAGTTGGGCGGTTGCACAGCTCCACCAATCATGCACAGGTGGGCCTCACTTTCAACATCCCTGTCGACACAATTTCTATTTTTTGTCATTTCTGACAATTTTCTGGAGCGTGAGGTAAAGTGAGAGAACCGCCTTGTATTTCTTTTGTTATTAATGATTTGGGGCTGGGTCCCATGAGGTTAATATTCTGGAACGTGACCATCGTTCGGGTCTTTTTCAATGATGAATCTTACGAAGCCTTGAGAAGTAGGTAATATTTGAGAAATAGTAATTTGAGAAGCAGCGACGGTTCCATCTTAAAGGCTCAGTGGCCAAATGAATCCAAAGTCACAGAGGGAGGAAGCGTCGGATTCAGGACCTGAACAGTCTTCCAAGTCTACTCCTCTTGGCACCACACCCTGCGGCATTGACCCATGAGGTCAAGTTGGGCCTTGGGACAGAGGGGCCAAAGTCAAAAGGTCTGCAGAACTCTACACCAGAGAGCTGTGTCTATACACGTCAACGGCGTCCCCAGCAGCAAAGCTGCTGTTTTTTTCTGCATCTCTTTGTTTACTTGGTCCCAGTTCACCAGTCTGAGCTCTTTGATCTTAAAGGGCCAGTCCCAGTTACCATGCTGGGCTCCATTCCCCACATAGACTTCCCCAGCTTCTGGCTTAATGTGTTACCTCCCCACAGATCTGTATTTCAGAATCAATCAACCAAGTGATCATTTATTAAGCACCTACTATGTGTTAGACGGTGGGCTATCATAAGTTGGTTAGAATTGGAAGGAATCTTATAAATCAAATATAACCCCCGAGGCCCCCCAAAAGTGACTTGTCTAAAGTCCCACAGCTGGTAAAGATCTGAGACAGCACTGCCATCGTGTCTTCCTGAGTTCAAATCCAGGATTCTACTCAGTATTTCAGGCAGTGTCAAGTACTAGGTATTTTTTTTTTCAGCTACAAAAATTATATTAAATACTATCGATGATTCGGAACACTTACAGTTGGTCATTAGTTGTTGACAATCCTTCTGACAACTGTTAATATACTTTTAGTTTTGTCACTGAGTCAACGGATAGAGGTAGTTTAATAACTCTGGGTTTAATTCCAGATTGCTTTCAAAATAGTTGAATCAGTTCCACCAACAATGAATCAGTGTTTCCATTTTTCCTCATCTCGTTCAACACTGATCCCTTTTCCCATCAACTATTTTAGTCAATCCAATAAGTGCACAATGTTATCTCAAGTTGTTTTAATTTGCATTTCTTTAATGAATAATGATTTAGATCATTTTCACATGACTATATATAATCATATATATTATATATGACACAATACATATATATAAAGAAATCAAAACAATTTATATATATAATATATATTATATAATATATAATATTATATAATTATAAGAAATCAAAACAATTTATATATATAATATATATTATAATATATATATTATATATATATATAAATTGTTTTGATTTCTTTACTGGAAAACTGCCTGTTTATATCCTCTGACCATTATATCAATTAGGAAATGACTTGTATTCTTACACATTTGATAGAGTTCTTTACATATTTGAGATTTAAGAAACTATAACTTTCCCCCACAATTTCCTGTTTTCCTTCGGATCTCGGCAACATTTGCTTTATTTGTACAAAATCTTTTAAAATTTTCATGTAATTGAAATTATCCGTTTTCTGCCTAACTTTGCTCCATCTCTTGTTTATTCATAAATTGTTCACGTGTCCAAAAATCTGATAAATACTATGTTCCATGTTCTTCTGGTTTTCTTAAATCTCTCGATATAGGGCATGTATCCATTTATCTTTTAAAAATCTTTTACTTATTTTATTTTCTCCCTATCATGTGTAAAAACAATTTTTAACAATAAAAAAAAAAAGAAGACTTTGAGTTTCCCTTCCTCCCTCTTTCCTATCTCCCCACCTCCTTCACATTGAAAATAGAAGGAAATCAATATATGGAGTGAAATATATATATATATATAGTGAAAAGCATTGGGTATTTTATTTGTTTTTTTTAATTGGTAATAAAGTGTCAAACTTTATTATAAACTATTATACAATGTAATTACATTTTCTTTCTTTAATGTAGGGGAATAAAAAATATTTTATTTTTTAATTAAAAAAAATTGGTTTTTTTTGTGTGTGTGTGTGTGTTTTTAATGTAGCCGATTGGACAATGCCATGGAGCACAGCAGATTTCTAGCTTATTTTTCTGCTCACAAAGGTCTAACCCCTAATTTACTCATCAAAAGAACAGCTCAAATAAAATCTCTAGAGAGAGAGCAAAGTTCAGATACCGATAATCCCAAAGGAAAAGAGACAAAACACAAGCTATTCTCCAGTAAGAATTGGCTCTCACTCTCACACCAGAAGCAAACCATCCCTTGGGGAAAGTGAGAGTCATTTTACAAAAAATCAGATGAAGTTTGGGGTATTTCCAGACGAAAGCCCGCAGCCCTTGCCCTCGGGGAGCTTGCTTTCTAATGATGTCATTAACATAAATTCAAATGAGCCTTAGAGACCCACCAGCCTCCCCTAGGAAGCTTTCCCAGGCCAGGGAAAAGCTTTCTCTTTTCCCTCAATCCCTTGCGGAGAAGGAAACCGAGTCTCCGGGAGGGGAAGGGACCAAGCCCGGCTGCAAACTGGCGGCAGCGCCCCGTGGGATTCCCCCAGCCCTGGTGGCTCTGCGCCTTGGTCTGGCCCACTTGGCTGCCACCTTAGCGGGAGCCACCAGGCAGATGTCTGATTCAGAGCCGTCACAGCCTCAATTAAGTGAGCAGAGAAACGTTTAATTACCGTCAGTGCAAAGGAGGTGGCTGGGCACGCTTGGCTTAATGGGCTGATCTACACAGGCTGGCTGTTCCCCTGGCCCAGAGGTGTTCTCCCCCTCCCTCCCTCCTCCTCCTTTTCTTCCTCCTCCCCCTTCTCTCCTCCTCCTCCTCCTTTTCTTCCTCCTCCCTCCTCTTCTCCTTTTCTTCCTTCTCCTCCCCCTCCCTCCCTTCCTCCTCCTTTTCTTCCTCCTCCTCCTCCTTTTCTTCCTCCTCCTTTTCTTCCTCCTCCTCCTC
The DNA here is from genome assembly GCF_902635505.1 of Sarcophilus harrisii. Classification (NCBI taxonomy): domain Eukaryota; kingdom Metazoa; phylum Chordata; class Mammalia; order Dasyuromorphia; family Dasyuridae; genus Sarcophilus; species Sarcophilus harrisii. Next base: position 9,854,306 of record NC_045430.1, on the reverse strand, counting down.
TTCTCCTTTTCTTCCTCCTCCTCCTCCTCCTTTTCTCCCTCCTCCCTTTCTTCCTCCTCCTCCTCTTCTCCTTTTCTTCCTCCTCCCCCTTCTCTTCTCCTCCTCCTCCCTTTCTTCCTCCTCCTCTTCTCCTTTTCTTCCTCCTCCTGCTGCTTTTCTTCTTCCTCCTTCTCTCCTCCCCCTCCCCTCCCTCCTCCTCTCCTTCCTTCTCCTCTTCCCCCTCTTCCTCTTCCTTCTCCCCCTCCCCCCTCCTCCCAGAAACTTGGGCTGGGGCTGCCGCCTCCGGGTGGTCTTCCCTCCCCCCTAGCATGCCCTAGAGGCCCTTCTCCTGCCGCAGACCGGGACTGCTTTTTCCCTTCTGGCTCCAGCACCGCGCCCAGGGCCACACAGTGATGGTTTCATTAATCCTGCTTGAACTGGACTGAGCGGAATCCACAAGAGATTGCAGATTTGGGGGGGGGGGGGGACCTTAGAGTCCAGCTCATTCATTTCACAGAGGAGGAAACGGAAGCTCCGAGGAAGGGAGAAGTGCCTTGGCCGGGCTCACCCTGGTGGTAAGTGGCAAATCTGGCAGGATTCGAACCCTGAACTTCCTGCTTGCAGCAAGGGCGGCTGGGTAGGGCGTTGGACAGAGCAGGGGCCCGGACTCAGGAAGAGCCGAGTACGAATCCAGCCTCAGCCAGACCCTCACTAGCTGGGGGAGGGGGGACTCTGCCTGCCTCAGTTTCCTCATCTGTAAGATGAGCTGGAGAAGGAAATGCCCATGCTCTCCAGCATCTCTGCCAAGTCGGACGGGTAGGCTGCCCACCCACCAGGGCACGCCGCCCCCGCCCAGGTAAGTTAGGGAACGGAGCTGCGGCGGGCGGGGGGCTAGGAGGGGCTCCAGGAAGCCCTGGGTTCCTAGAGGAGGAGGCTCACGGAGATCAGAGGGAACCTCCAGGCCCTCTTTGTTCGGGCGGGGCCAGAGCGTTGACCAGGTGCGGGAAATGGGCTCAGCTCCGGTCCGACCGTCCCTCACAAACCGCTGGGCCTGCACCCCCAAGAGTCATGAGGAAGGGAAAGGGGCCCGCATGTGCCGGACTGTCTGTGGCGGCAGGAACTGGACACTGAGGGGACGCCCGTCACTGGGGAGCGGCTGAATGAACCGTGGTATAAGGACGTCATGGAGCTCCGCTGCTCTGTGAGAAGCGACCAGCGGAGGATGCCCGAGGGCCCGAGAGACCGGCGCGGACTGATGCCGAGGGAAACGAGCAGGGCCAGGGGCCGTCGCACACGGCAACAACAAGGCCACGGAACGAGCAGTTCGGACGGACGCGGCCCTCGGCAGCCAGGAGGTGATCCAGGCGGCCCCCATGGACTGGGACGGGGAGAGCCGCGTGCAGCCCGAGAGGCCCGTGGGGGCGAGTGCGCTCCCGCCGCTGTGTGACGTCCTCCTCTGCGTTTTACTCTTTCTCGTTCCTTTCCTTCGGATCTGATCGTCCCTGTGCAGCGCGGTCACTGGGGACGCGGGTCTGGAAGAACTGCAGGGCTTGGGCCGCTTGCTCCCGGGGAAGCGGGGAGGGACGGAAACCGTTCGGAACACCGGCTCTTGCAAGGGCGAACGCCGGAAACGAGCCCCGCGAGGGTCCTGGAAACAAGAAGCGTTAACACTTTTTTAAACCCCACACTCAGTCTAGGGCTCTGCTAGCTCGCAGACCTCTGCCGCTGGAGGGCCCCCTGCCGCCCCCCGGAGCCCGGCACACAGCAGGAGACTAATAAATGCTTCTGGGAAGCCCGGCCCTCTTCTCCGCCCGGAACACCCCCAACGCCTTCAGCTGCGGCCCCTCGGGCCCAGCCCCCGCCCGCCCCCCCCCCCTGGAGCCGCCCCGCCCCCCTTTTTCTTTCTCTGATGCGGCGCTCAGCCCCGGGGGAAGCCGGCAGGGGGCGCGCGGCCCGGCGGGCCAATCAGGGGCTGACGGACGCGACGGCGTCCCAGGCTCCCCGGCAGGGGCGGGCGGGGCGGGGGGCGGCAGTCCCGGCGTCGGCGGCGGACAAAGGGGGGGGTGGGGCCGCGCGCGGGAGGGGACCCCGGGCCCCCCGCCCAGCTCAGCTGCTAATCTCTCAGCCCGCGGCGTGGACCTGCCCGCCGCCAGGGGGCGCAAGTGAGGGCTTAGCGGAGCCCACCTTTCCCGGGGCTTGAGGGCGGGCCGAGGCCCGGGCCCGGGCTCCCACCGTCACTCCCCGCCGCAGCCCCGACTGGGTGCGCCTTGTCCGGGGCGCTCCAAGGCACTAATCAGCCTTTCTCAATAGCCGAGGTAACTGGGGGTACGTGACCGGCCCGGGGTCACACGGCCAGGACGCGCTAAGCGTCTGAGGCCGGATTAGAACTCGGCGCTAACCACGGCGCCACGTGGCCTTTTTGCCGCGAGAAGCGCTTAGGTCTCCTTTGTTCCTCACCCCGCGGAAGACCTTTCCACCACCCTCCTCCGCGTTCGCCGCTCCCCCTGATTTTAACTTTGACCGCGGGGGGGCGCAGCGATCAGCCTCGTCCCACGTTTGGGGAAACCGAGGCGGCGGCGGCGGCGCTTCGGCCCCGCGGGGGTCCCAGGAGGGGTCTGAGCTTCGCTTTTCCCGGCGCGCCACGGCGCCACCTGGCGGCCGCCAACGCGACCTCCCTGCGCCAGACTTCCGCATTACCCTGTGGCCTCCGGAGCCAGCTCTGGTGCTCGAGGGCCGGCAGGTCCCCACCCCGGTGCCAGAACCTGGGGGCGCCGTCGGTCACCGCTCGGGGGCCTCCTCCTTGCGGGCGCAGGCGGCCTCTCCGGCGCGCCAGCCTCCGCGGTCGCGCTGAAACAAACAGCCTGATTAGAGTAACAGGGCACGCGCCAATCAGAGCCTTAGCTGCTCGCCCCCCCCCCCAGGTCAGTCCCTTCTCGTTCCTTCTCCCGAGCGCGGGAGACAGTCCCGAAGTTCGTCTGCTTAATAAAACCCTGCAGGTACCGCAGGGGCGGGAGAGCACAGCAGTCACTCCTGCTCCTTAACTCGCCCACAGGTGCTCTGCTTACCCGCGCGGGCTGGATAGTGCGGGCTGACCCCAGGCTGGCCCCCCCCCCGCTCATTCCCGCGTGACTCTGCAAACGTTTTCATCTCGGCCTGCTGGTCTTTTGTTTTAGAATTGGGGGACAAGTATTGCGCCATAACCGGTTTCTCCGCGATCCTGTTTCTTTAAGCGTTAAAGAGCCGCCTGCCTCTGCCTGCCGGGGACACAGTGAGAACGGGGGTCCCCCTGTCTAGCATGGGAAAGTCGGAGCTGCAGCCCCCCGCCCCGGGCCGCCCACGCTGCGCTGCTCCTGCCCGCGGGCGCCTCCAACGCGGCTCTGAGGCGGCCGCTTTCAGCCCCCCCCCCCCCCAGGTGTTTGCCAGCTCTAAAGTGGGGGGGGGGAGGAAGGGGCACTGGTTCCTTCCCTCGCGGACCAGCCGCTCTCCGGCTCGTCAGGGAATAACGCGAGACCCTGAGACGTTCCTGGCTAAAATCTGGGTAAACTCTGTCTCCGCCGCTCCTTAGGCTAATGATCCCGATGAGAAAGAGAAAGGGCGGGGGAGGGAGGGAGAGACAGAGACAGAGACAGAGAGACAGAGACAGAGAGAAGAGAGAGATAGAGAGCGACAGAGACAGAGACAGAGAGAAGAGAGAGATAGAGACAGAGACAGAGAGACAGACAGAGACAGAAAGAAGAGAGAGATAGACAGAGACAGAGACAGAGAGACAGACAGAGAGCCTCTTATGGAGTCATGTCTTTGTAAAATCCCAGCTACTCTTTTTCCTTCCTCCTTTCTCCCTTCCTTTCCTTACTTTTCTCTCTCCCTCAGTTTTTTCCTTCCTTCCTTCCTATAATCAGGGTTAAATCACTTGTCCAGAATCACAGATCTGAACTCCGGTCCTCCTGAATCCCGAGTCAGCCCTGTACCCACTGTGCACCCCCATCTCTCTTTAATAACGTTCCGGAGTACTGCTAGACACAAAAGCCAGATCCATGGGTCTATTATTTTTAGATCCCATTTCTTTCTTTTTTTCTTTTTTTTTTTTTTTTAATCAGGACATTTTAAAATTAAAATTGAAGCCGGACGTTTCTGCATTCCCGTCCGGTTTCGGCTCCCCAGAAGAAACTCATCACTTTGGATCTCGAGTCCACGCTGCTAAGGGGAGCCGTCACCTCCCAGCCTTCTCTCTCCTCGGGGTGCAGGACTAGAGTGGAACACCCACCTCCTCCCCACACCTCCCTTTCCGGCACTTTCCCACTCACCCCGCTCTGCATTTGCTGCTCCGCCTGATTTTCACTTTATGGGACAAGATGGCCCCCTGCCTGCTTGAGGGGGTGGTCTCCTCCCCCCCCCTTTTGTTGTGATCCCCTTGAGATCAGGGACTGTCTCTATTAATTGCATCCCCAGCATTTGGCACATAGTAGGCACTTTATAGACGTTTACTGGATGGACGGGCCCTTCACCTATGGCAGCCTCTCTATGTGGTCCATGCAACAATTATTGTCAAGGAGGAGAGGAAAGCACAGAGCGGGTGTGTGTGTGTGTGTGAGAGAGAGGCCCATAGACTAAAAAGCACTGCTCACCTCTCGTGTCAGAAGTCTCTGGAGGCCTGGACGTCCTGAGCGCCGAGTGTGTCACAAAACATTCTGCGTTCTGACAGGAAGGGGCCTTTTACCTGCATCACCAGCTGTCTGCGTGCAGCAGGAACGTGGCCTTGTTAGAACAAAGGGGAAAACTGACATCAAAACAGAATAAAAGTGAGAAAATGTGGGGAGCGACCCGGGCAGCTCCCGTCTCACCCGTTTAAACAAGACAACGATACCAGGAAATGGACAAAGGAACAGACATGGACTTAGGAGTTCACTTTTTCCTATCACTCCATGATCCTACATGAATCAAGTGTCACAATGAGGTGCAAACAACCTTGGCCAGCCAATGCCAGTGGTCCCAACCAGAGGAGGACCGTAGCTGAAAGCAACTTGGGTTTAAATCAGGTATTCTTAGCCTGGGGTCTATGAAACATTTAAAAATTAAAACTATATTTCAATATAACCGGTTTCCTTTGCCATCCTAGGTACTTCATTTGGGGCACTTAAGGTTCTGAGATGCCCAAAGGCCCCACAAGACCGCCAGAGAGAACCAGGGCACACAAAAAGGGTCACCCCCCCCTTTAATTCATGGGTAAAATCTAAAAAATAGGAGATTAAAAGCCACAGAAAACATTAAGATGGGGCCGGGAGGAGGCAAGGAAGCAAAGGGGATTTATAGAAAGCTTAGGGAGAGATCCAAATAAGAGAGAAAATCATTAAACAAGATGAAAAATGGAAAAGATCTTTTAAGATTTTCCTTTCCTTCATCAGTAACCGCAGAGCTCCCACACTTGGACTCCTGCAGTCCCCAAAATGCTGCATATGGAAGTAGAAACGGTACTGAAGAAAATTAAAATGAACAGCTGGGCTAGACCAAGGAGACACAAGGGAGGTGCATGCTGGGTAAAATTTCCGAAGTTATTGCAGAAATCAGTCAATAAACATTTATTAGCTGCCAGGCAGTGTGCTGAGTATTGGGGGTGTGATGGAAAATGGGAAAATCTCTGCCCTCGAGGAGCTTTTCTTCAAATGGGTCCAGCACATGTGTGTGTATGTGTGTGTGTGATCAGATTTGCATAAAGTAGGGAGTAGGGGAAAGTAGGTGGGTCAGAAAATGGAGCTTGAATTCAGGCCCTCCCGGAGGTGGGTGAGGGGGAAGGCATTCCCATAGGGAGGTAGCAGTTCGAAAGCTTGGAGGTGAGAAGGCACATTGTGTGTGAAGGTGGGGGCCGGAGGGCAGGAAGGGGAATCCATGACCAGCATAGGAGGCAGACGGGTTGTTCAGTGCCCGAAGTGGGGAGGGGATATTTTGGCTTGGAAGTGCTAGGGAGCCCTTGGAGCTCGCTGTGCCAGGGCCAGCCCCCGGCTTTGTGAAGGAGGGTCTAGTTCCTCGCCATCCCCCTTTGTTGTCTCCTGAGCAGTCCAAGATCTCCCTGGGCAGCCACGAGTGGAGTCCCCAGTCTCAGAGGTGGCCATTTCCCACAAATGGGGAATCTGTGGCCTCGTTAGCCCCAAGATGTGCAAGTCAATGAGTCCCTTTCTCGATGACCATGACAGTTCTCTGTTCAGATGTTTTCAGGCAGCCCCATGTCAGGCCTTCTGCAGGCTGAACCCCTAGAACTTCATATGGCCCCATCATCCTGAGCGCCTTCCTCTGGGCACGCTTGTCAGTCACGCCTGCCCTGAGACGGCACCCACAGCATTTAGAGCAGCATCTGTGGCTAAGAAAACCAAGGTCCAGGGCGCTGAGGTGCTTGTTGCCCCAGGGCCAGTCTGGTCCTTGGCTCTGGTCACTCGGCTTGGGGGTCTGCCCTTCCTCCGGCACTGGGTGCCATAAACCCCTAACGGCCCTGGGAATACAAGGCTACGTCACCGTTGGCCGCCGTCAAGCCTGGAGTGTGTGAAAGACCCCCTTCCTTTCCCAGGTTATTGTCTGGCCACGTCTCCACCCAGGCTCACTATTCCACTCCTGGGCCAGAGGTGGCAGACACAGGGCCCGCTCCCAGAACCTGATTAAAATGCAGTCAGGAACAATTTAACAAAACAAACAAAAATGTAATAAAGGAGATCAACATTCCATTTAAAAAGGAAATCGAATCTTAAAAATCACATTAGAAAATTAAAAAAAAAATTGTTTTTGGCCTAAAAAATGAAATCGACAGCAAGCTATTGCTGTCTTTTGGGGCCCACCGCCCGAGCTTTGTGTTGCGTTGCTCTCAAAACCCCCCCGCCCTCCCTCTGTTGGGGACCCCAGACATGGGGAGATTTGGGCAGTCTACCTGAAATCAGTTCTGAGGGGGGCTCTGCAGGTTCACCCCTTCGCACAGAATTGCCCGATGAACTCGGTCCAGTTCAGGTTTCTATTTGTATACCTGCGACGTGCGGTCTGAATGTGACCCCTGGCCCGAAACCTCCCACGAGCACCTTCCCTCCACAGTCCGGCCCAAATGAGAAACTGACGACTTGGCTGATGTGCCCATTAAAAAAAATTAATCTGCCATTTGCAACCTTAAATGGACGGCCAGACAAGGCTAACCCTTTATAATTGCTTATTAGCATTGCATAGTATTCCTCCCAGTATTTTTTGTTCTCATTAATTTTTAAAAATCCATTAACATTGTGTTATTTTCCTATAACCTTTAAAATTAATGTTGATTGGAAATAAGCGCTCAGGCCACCTGGAATTTCAATGTGGCGGCGGTGGCGGCCTGCCTCGGTTCTACCCCTTCACGTGGAGCCAGCACCCTGTCTGTGGAAGGGCACGGGATTCCCCTCCCCAGACTGGGGCAGCTCCCCCAGGAAGGCGGTGAGGAAGGAGGCTCCGGAGGGCCCAGGAGGATGGAGATGAAAGCCAGGGGCCTCTGGACCAGAGCCGACCCCTTCCATAGCTCTGTTATTCAGTCCCCGTTTTACCTCAGAGAAAGCCCAGGCTCGTTGCAGGGACACAACGGCCCGCTCCACTGAGGACAGGACCCAGGCGAGCCCCTGATCCGATCTGGGAGGATGCCCCCCCCCCCAAGAGGGGCAGCGATACCAGCTGACCTGGGGCCAGGCCCGGCGGGAGTAGGTAAGGGTGGAGGGGAAGAAGACGCGCTGTTTTCATGAAACCAAAAGGCAGCGAGGTTAAAATGAAGTTTATTAGTTTTTTTGGTGGTTTTTTTTTTTTTTTTTAAATAAAACTGTTTGTGAAACAGCTATTTTAATCCCCATGGCAGAGTGACCCCTGAAAGATGCACTAACCCCTTCTTAAGGCCTTAACAAGAATTTTTTTATAGGTTTTTCTTTTTTTAAAACTCATGTTGAAAAATGATACGATTTACAAAACCAAACCAGAAACAACAGAAAGAATCATAGAGTACGGGGCCGTCACACTGACACCCCCACCTTCCTTTATAAAAAGCAAAGTAAAGAAAGAAAATACGGGTTAACTGGGTTTTTTCCTGGTCAGCTTAACCCCCATTGATTCCCTAAGCATGGAACCTCCCTGTCCCAGCAGGCAGAGAAATCAATGCCTTCCGTTCCCCCGCTGCTCAGCTTCCCGGAATGTCATGAGGGTGGAAAGTCCTTCTGGCTGTCTGCAGGACAGGCAGGGGCTCCCCCCCCCCCCGCACCCCTCCAGAGGCCGACCTGCCCACTGGCTGCCGGGCCGCCCCGTGGACACGGGGACCACCTGGGAGCGGCGGCTCCCTCGGGTCCGAGCAGTCTGACGAGTGACCTGAGGGACCGCCGTGGGCTCTGGGGCTTCTACCGTTAACTTTGACCCCAAAATCAAAATTTAAAAAAAAAAAATAAATAAATAGTGTTTCTTGAAATGAAAAAAAAAATTTATTTTTTTTTTCTTGCATGTGTATGTCTGTGTGTTTAAACATCATCCCCCACTCTGGAAAACATGAACTTTCCCTGACCTCCCCATTCCCCCCCCACCCCGAAACCCTCCTACTAGGAGACAAATTCATCACAAAAAGAATGGATTTGGCGTGGTCGGTTTGCTTTTAAATCTTGGGCGTAGTGTTGGCGAGATTGGCGTGAGACAAGCCTGGGCTTCCCTCCTCGGCCTCTTTCCCAAGGAGAGAGCTCTTAGTCTGGGGCCTCTGATTCAATTTCACATTTCAATTTTGCTGTCCTGGTGACAAATTTGGAATTCTGGATAATTTGAAAATAGAACCAGGTGGATAAAAAGGGATAGCGCACCTTTCATTTAAACAAAGTCTTTCCAGACTAAAAATAGATTTATATATATATATTTTTTTATCCCTCCCTTTTAAGTCCCCCCACCCTACTCCCTTCCCCCCTCCCTCACCCACCCCCCCACCCTCCCCACATTGTCACTATGAAGACTGCGTCCATGGAAACAGCCATTCGGACTCCTTGGGCATTTCCTGTGGCGTCACCAGTCACGTGGGATGTACGAATTGATGAAGGGAGTGCTGGCATTGGCAGGCACATCAGGGGTGGGGGTGGGGGTGGGTCGTGGCTGCACAGTGGGACAGATTCCATTCCGTCACGAGCGTCCACCACCTTCTTATCTCAACAGTCTAACCTGCAAGGGAAGAGGCGAGAGATGAGAGGCGCGGCTGCCCCGTGTCCCTCCGGCAAGGTGGGAGGCAGATTCTCTGGGAAGACAGGGTTGTGGGGGAATGGCGTCGGGCGCTCTTCAGGCATCAAGCGGGAGGGACCCACTTCCCACCCCACGGGGCCCGCGTCCTGGGTCTCACGGCTACTCATTTCCATCCAGGAGCTTTTTCTCCCCATCCTAGGACGCGCCCTCCCCGCCACAGCCCTGGTTCCCAACAGACCGAAGCAAGCCGGGGAGCTGAAGTCAGCCAGAGGGATGCAGGACACGCGGAGGAGCTGACCGGCTCCCCGAGGACGCTGCCGGCGGAGCCTCATCACCTGCCCTGACCTGCCTGTCATCAGTCCAAGGCCTTGAAGGGACAGGGACAAGCTTTCCTCCCTGCCTCTGGCTCCCTGCCGCCACGCCCGTGCTGGGACCCACAGACAAACTGATCCTCGTCGATAAGATACACAAGGAAACGCTTTCTGGGACTGTGGGGTGCCCGGGCCCTGGGGAAACCTGTGGGGAGTGCTACTTTACACACTTAAGTCACAGGAGCAAAACCCAACCAATTCCACCAAATTTGCCCCTTCCTCGAGTCAAGGCTTTGCCCTCCAACTGAGACACCTCAGGGCTCTGTGGGAAATAAACGCTAGGCCCCCAACAATTCTTGTTCCCTGCTGAGAAGTCTGGTGCCCGATGCCTTCCACCTCCGAGCCCAACGCGCCGATGTGCCCCCAAAGTCTGCCCCCAAGAGAGAAGGTCCCAAACAACGGCCCTACACAACGTGGGGAGCTCCTGGCTCCCCCCAGCCTGCCAAGCACGGAGTTGGAGCAGAGGCAGGGGAGTTCTGCTGCAAAGCTGCAAAGACTATCAAGTCATTCAGAGAAAAGCTCAATGGAGTAGGGAGGCTCCAGCCCCCTCTTATGCTGCACATACCCCACCTCCGCCCCCCCGCCCAGTGTCACATCCTTGGTACTACTGGAGCTCTAACTGTCCCAATAGTAGAGAGCAGAACTGGAACTCATGGCACCAGCTACTCTCATCTCATCCCTCTTTACCTATCCAGCTTGTGGACTGACTTTTCTTTTTTGCAGATGAGGAAACTGAGGCTAAGTTAGAGGACTTGTCCAAGGTCACACAGCCAATGTCAAGACAGGGGACACTCTGGAATTCCTGCAGCCAGGCCTCCTCCACCCCCCAGGCCACCAGCTGCCAACTCATAGACGAGCTCAGGAAAGGGTATGAGCCTGGCAATGGCGGAAGGGATTCCTACTCCAGACCTGATGTCCAGGGATCCAGGTCTGGGCTCCTGTGTGGTCTGGGATGGGAGGGGCCTGGAAGGAAGGGGCCCCTAGACTGATGGGACAACTGATGTGAATCCACTCAGCACATGTGACCCCCCAGGGGCAGGGAGGAAAATGTCTTTTCCCTTTAAAAGGGCTTCAGAGATGTCGGCTCATCGCCACGATTCCTCTGGGAGCTGCTGGGGTTTCGGCCTGGGTCACCATGGACAGGAAGTCTTTCCTCTCCTGATGTTCATCTTGTTACTGAAACCACGGGGTGTCTGACGACACACCCCGCCCAGGGGCCCGGAAGAACCATCTCTCCTCCCCCCCCCCCCCCCCCCCCCCCCCCCCCCCCCCCCCCCCCCCCCCCCCCCCCCCCCCCCCCCCCCCCCCCCCCCCCCCCCCCCCCCCGGCTCCACAGCAGGGCACCCTGAGCGGCAATTCCGGGAGCACGAGAAGCACCAAACACTCAAACCCTGAGAGTCTCAAGGCCTTGGGGGCACATTGGGGTAGGAAGGAGGACAGACCAAAGACAGGGCAATGGGGACGGGCCGGCCAGGCCGTATGGGATCTCAGGCCTGGGTTGGGGCAGAGGGGCTCTGGCTAAGTGTGCCCTGTCGCCCAACGCTGCCCTTTTTCTACAGCTCCGAGGACACTGACAGCCACACACTCAACTAGCATTTAGAAAGGCCTCCCGAGCCCTAGTACCGCTGGAGAGACGGGGAACTCGCCCAGAGCAGGAGCGGATCCTTTTTTGGCATTTGTGGGCCTGGCACGTGCTAAGTGCTCGCCACTGGATGTTGTTAGAAGCAATCCCCAGCCCAGGCCAACCATGACCGTGAAGGGCTGGTTGTGAAACTGGAGGAGGAGCTAGAATTCATCTCTGCCCCAATCCACAAAGGTAAGCCTGGCGTCTCACTGTAAGCGATGATGGGGAAGGGCCATGGAGGACCGTCCCCCAGAAGAGCCTCGGGGAGGATCTAGCCCAAGGTTTTACAGGCTCGGAACCTTTGCCAAGGCGCCATGGGCCTGAGCTGGGCCTCCTGACAGGCTTTCTGAGGGCACAGCTCGTCAGAGTTGAGCCTCTTTACCTGGGGAAGCACCAATGACCCTAGAGCTTTTTAGATGGAATCAACCCAGGGGCCCAAGGCCTTCTGGCCACTCTCCGAGGCCGCCCAATATCCCTGGGCAAAGGGGCGGCTTCCTTCCTCTCCCAAAGTCCCAGCCTGCTTTTCCGGGTCAGACAGAGAGGAGCCACGGTCCCACAGGGGGTCAATAAGTAACTGCCTCAAACTGCCACCCCTTCTCCAGATTCAAACTCATATCTGGGGACCTCAAATCCAAGGCCTTTGTCTCCCACCGGTTCTGGCTCTGCCCAAGAGGCTGAGCTGGGAGAGCCCAGGAAGGGCCTCCTCTCTTGGGGGGGGCCCTCTTCCCCTTTAACCCTGGCTAGGACCAGATCCCACAGACCCCCGAGACAAGGTAGAGAAAGGCGGTGTTTCTTTTGCACCCTCCCCTGCAATCTCCCTCACAGGCAGCCAGCCGACCCTTCTCTAAGAGCAGGTAAAGTCCCATTTCTTTCCTGCGGCATTCAGGGCCCTCCTCAATCTGCCATCGCCCACTCTCTAGTGTCCCCCCCGCTTTGTGCCTGATGATCCTAGTGCATAACCCCTCCCCCCTCCCCCCTCCCCCGGCCATCACGGGGCACTTCTCTCACTAGACCAACAAGTGTGACGAGCGCTTCCTGGTCAGTCACGTTCACCGACCATCATGCAAACCGCCTAACGGTTAAGGCCGCTGCAGCAGAGAGGGGCCGCCGCCGGGTGATCCCCCAGACCCAAGGCAGCAAACCTCGGCAGCACCAGGGGCGCTAAGGGGCCTCCCCGGGGGCCTGAGCTCCCAGTGGAGCAGTGGGCGACCCCTAATTCTTGGGCTGGCCTCTAGAATGCTCTCTGGAAGCTCTGAGTAAGACTCCTCAAGAGGACTCAGCCTGACCCCAAGCCTGCCGCAGTACATTTTATAGCTTCGTGTTTACTCCTGCCATGGCTTCTCGGTGTCCCCCCACACCCCGGGGCTCCGGAGGAAAGACAAGAGGAAGGCCGGAAGGAAAGACCAGAAGTGGAGGTCCCCCAACCCTGTGGAGCAGCGGACGCTGCAGCCTGGGCCCGGCGCCTCGGTCAGCCACTGCAGAGCGAGTGAGCCAGAGGAAGTCCGGGCCTCCACGGTGGGGCTGCCAGCAGGGGCAGGCGAGGCTCACTGGGCGTCCCCAGGACGCCGGGCCAAGGCGAGGAAAGCAAGAACTACCGAGAGCAGCTGAGAGCAGCCCACGTGGCCTTCACTGCTTCCTAGTCCCTTCAGTCCGCCTCTGCTTGGGGAGGCCCACTCTGAGATCCCCAGGTTCCCAGCGACCAATCTTCCTGCCCTAACCCGGGAGAGGACGGGCTCAGCGCCCGCGCCTTCCCACCAAACTGCGTCAACCTGTCGGCCCTGGGGGTCACGAAAGACACATAGAAAGGAAAGGTGGCGTCAGGAGGGCCAGGAGAGAGAAGCTGGCTGGGGTGGGGGTGGGATGGTGCCCCCAACTCACCTGTGCTTCTTTAATTTCCATTCCCACGGGCACAGTGCCCCCCTCAGCCCCGCTCCGACTGCTCTGTGCTGAGGCTGCCCTTCACCGTCTTGTTCTGCAAGGGGGGAAGAGAGCAGGGCAGGGGAGGCTGACGCCGGCAAGCCGAGAGGAGACGGAGAGAGCAGCAGGAGGCAGACAGGAGGCGGGATGGCCAAGAGGGAAGGACACATGGAAGAGGAGAGAAAAAGACAGTCAGTAGGGACCCCCAGAAGCTTCTCTAAGAGCGGAACGTGGGCGCCCGGGCGCCCAGGGATCTTGGCTCACTCCCCCGGGTGTTGGCATCACCTCGGATGGGGAAGGGGCCAGGGGCTCCTCCTCCCTGACAGGACTGAACGGGCCACTGAGCCCCTACGCTGCTCCAGCCCAGGGAGGTGGGAGAGAGGGCCGCTGCGGAGGCCGAGGGGCCAACCTCACTCTGGACATCCGAAAGGAGAAGCACACGAGAACCTCACACCTCCTTTAGCACCACCCCAATCCCCTCATCCGTCAGCCGACCCCCTTGGGCCACAGGCACGAGAATTCCCCCCTGAGGAAGGACCTGTGGTCCCCAAAGCTTCCCTCCGCTCCCCCGGGGCTCCTAGGGACACCGAGGTGGCCCAGAGCCAGCAGAGTAGCAGAGAACTATTCATTTGTGGGTTAAATGAAAACAACCAAACCAAAACAACCCCCCCCAACTAGGAACCCCCTCCACACCCCCCTGCCCCAGAGAAGTTCCTGACAGAGCAGTCCAGAGTCCTCCCTGAACGCTTCCCCAGGCAGGCAGGCCTCCAGAATCTTCCTGCAGTCACGACCTCCAGCTGCAGAAAGGTCAAGGCCCAGAGCAGGCTGGTCAAGGTCAAGAAGCTGAGTGGGAATTGGGGGAGGGGGGCAGATCTTACCTTGTGCTTGGGGCACCTCACTGAGAAGTTCTCTTCATTTAGTAAACAATCTGGAATACAGAAGTGACGCATCAGACACATGGAGCCCCAGATTCCCCACAGCAGACCCACGGGCAGACCAGCCCGCCCTCCCCCTCATGGCGTCCGGCCTCACTGGGGTCCGTGGGACGGCTGAGCTGGAGCTTGCCAGCAAGGCCCCAGGGGCACAGCAGCCTCGGAGCACGCTCACACGCCGTCCCCTTTCCTCTGGAGCAGAGCGCGCCGCTGTGAGTGTTCCCACTTTTCAAGGTGGAGGAGAGAGGTCAGGCTGGCCCCAAGCTCTGGGACAAGTCTGTTCTCTTTTTTCAGCCCCCCCTCCCCGGATGGTTGTGAGGATGGACTTGCAGCGCGCTGGGCATGGCGCCGGGCCCCTGGCAGCCACCACCCAATGCCAGCTCTGATGGCTGTAGCACTTCTTCTGGCTCCTGGAACAAAAGCCCAGAGAGCTCCGACCCCACCCAGAGCGGGAGCTGCACCTCTGCACTGGGGCACGGACAAGTCGGCCCCCAGACCCTTCTGCCGAGGGGGGACTTGATGCCCATAGCGCGAGCCCCCAACACCCAGGACCCAACAACATACACGGATCCGGCCTTTCCCTCTGAAGGGGCGTGGAGGGCACGGACGTGGGCTGAGGAGAGATCAGCTCGGGGAGGAGGGCCTGGATGACGGGCCTCTGAGCTGGGCCCTAAAGGATGTGTGAGGGGGGTGTTCCATGGGGACCGCTCTAGCTGGCTCCAAATGTGTCTCAGCTTGTGTCCCACCGCCTTCAGGGCCACAGGCCTCACAGACTCTCTCTTCCCCAAGTCAGGGAACCGCTGATACCTGAAGAGAAATCTCCCAGCATTCTTCTTGTTTGGACTCCGGATCCCCACTTCCTTCCGCTGCTCTCGGGGGGGGGGGGGGCGGCGGGGAGGGAGCCTTGGTCTTGCCTCTTCTGGAGGCCCCAAAAGTCTTTAAAAATGTGGTCTCTGGGTACAGGGGAGCAGAGCTCCGCCCACCAGACCCCGAATCCTCCTAGGAGAGCCCCACGCAGCATCTCTTTCTGGATCGCCAGCTCGGAAGGCTGGATCCCGCGGGGTCCTGTGCCCACTAATGGCGGCCGCTCTGCTTCTCCCACCGTGGACCTGTGACGTCGCTTCTCACACGCTTCCCTGGCCCACGGTTCCCCCCTGGAGAGGTTTCCGGATCCCATTCCGTCACTGACTGTAGCTGTACAGTCTCCCGCTTCGTGTCATTTGCAAATGTAATGAGCATCCACCTCCCAGTTTTCACAGCACGCGGAACAGGATGGGGCCAAGGGCAGATCCCTGAATCACTACTTTTCGGAGGGGTCACCGATCTGGGGCTCACCCTGAACCTCTCACCATTGACCCACTCACTTCTGGTTCCCAGTCTGCAATTTTGTGGAGATTAAAAACCATGACCTCATACAGCAGGAGGCAATGGGGGCACCCCCGGCCTAGTGATCCTCTCAGAGGGGAGATGGGGCTAGTCATGCCCAGTGCTGGTGGCTCTAGAGACCTCCGAGAGACACCTGGCTTGAGGTCCCAGAGCCGGGCAGTGAGAGCGGCCTGAAGGCTTGGCAGCTTCCTGAGGAGCAAACGCGGCCGCAAGGCTCAGTTCTGCCAGCTCCAGGAGCCCCCAGGCTGACCTGTCCCAAGGCTCGAGGGCTTAGCAAGTCATTTCTACCTTGCAGCCCCCTCCCCCTGCTGGCAAATAGCATGGCAGTAAATAACACGTGTTAATTTAAAACCCACAAGTACACAGCGTGACCAAGGTTCCCCGCTGCTCCAATCTGCCAGAAGAGCTTAGGGAACAGCGGGGGACAGACAGCCTGAGCCCTGGGGAGCCTCCAGTGCTACCTGGGCCTCAGAGGCACTCCTCTGGTGCCAGGCTGCGGGGGGTACTCGGGGCCTCGGCCCCAGCGAGCCCAAGCCGTGGGGGGCGGGTCTCCCCGGCCAGGATGGGAGCCGCCAACGGGCCCAGAGAGGAGACTTGGGGCTTGGTCTCTCTGAGCCTGCGTTCTTATCCATCTCTGAGAGACTGCGCCTCAAGCCCTGGGCTGCTGGGAGATGGCCCCTGGGGAAGCCCTAAGGGGGGGGACGGAGCCTTCAGGAAGACAACCTGACTCGGTTTAAGATTCCCTCCCTGCCCTGCACAATGACAAAAACGTTCAGCAAAGGGAGGGCAGCTGCCACCCAGGCCCAAGTGCTTGTGCTGCAGCCTCAAGTCTTAAAGGATGAAAGAGCAAGAGATGAATGAGGAGGGAGGGAGACAGAGACAGAGAAAGGGAGGGGAAAACAGTGGGGGGGGGGGTAGAGGAAAAGGAGGGGCAGAGGGAGGGAAGGGGAGGGGGAAAGGAGGAGAGGAGCAGGGGAGGAGAGAGGGGGGAGGGGCAGAGTGTTTTCCCCAAGCCTCCCTCTGGCAGCAGGAATCCTGGCACACAAACACTCTCATCCTTCCCTGACAGGCGGCCCAGGCCTCTTCCCACTGGGCTCCCACCCACCACAGAAACAGGAGTGAGGTGGGGGAGCTCGGGCGCACCAGCCCAAACCCCCTGTGGCCCCAATTCTAAAACCTCTGGGCACCAGGGAGACCCCCCCCCCCCCATGGAGGCTCTTGGGCAACACCGCCATGGTTGCGAGAGCGCAGGGAAGCACCCGAAGGAAACCTTCCAGCCTTTCCTGCCCAGGCAGGCAGCCTCCCTGCTTTACCTGAGAAAGAAAGCCCTTGGGGCAGGGACAACAAGCTCCCTCCTGGCATGATGGCTCACTCCAACCCACGTATCTCAAAAATGCTCCCAGAAGCTGGAGAGACCAGGAAGGATGGGCTTGGGGTGAATCCTCCCTATGTGGGCCCTGCCACACCCCTCCCGTGGGGGGATCAGCGACAGGCAGAGAGCTCCCAGGGCAGTGATAAGCAGCAAAGATGGGGTACACTGGGGGGCCGGGGATGGCCCTGAGCCTGGGCCAAGCTTCTGAGGCTGCAGCAGGAGGCGCCACAAAGGCATTGGCCCAGAGGGAAGCGGGCAGCTCTTCTCAGGGAGGTGACTGGGCACCAGAGGGCACAGAGAGAGACCTCCTCCAGGAAGGCTGCTCCCTCTGCGGAAGGATTACTACTGAGTCACCAAGCTCGCTGTCTGCAGGGAGGGAAGGCTTCCAGTTCCTGAGAACCCCTGCTCCAGAACCCCTGCTCCAACTCTGGTGTGAATCGAGAGGGAGGTCAGAGAGCCAGCCCGGCCCCAGGCCAGGGGTAAAAGCCTCCCAGCCAGCACGTCTACTCAACCGAGAGCCGTTTCCATGGAGATATTGGAGGAATCCAAGTTTTCTCTGAGACACCAATGGCTTTCCATGGGTGGGGGCAGGCAACACCTCGACAGAGCCGAGACCTTCCCTGCCAGGGCGCTATAGAGAACCGGCCACAGCCCCTGATGTGATTCCTGCTCTAGAGAACTGCTCCATGGGCGCCGGGTCTGATGGGAGGGGAGGCTCTTTGGAAAATCCAGAAAAGAAGCCGCATCCATGGACGTGCCATTGGGTCACAGGGCGCCCATTGTCTCCCGGAGCGGCTCCTCCGGGACCGAGCCGAGGCCTGGAGACACGGGGGCCGCGCCAACCGGCTGCTGCTCTTCCCCGTCCCACACAGACATTTTAGACCACGTGCCTTAGGAAGGGGGAAGCCCTGAGGCTCTCTGCTCTCCATGGTGTGGGGCAGCCTCCAAGGGCTGAGCTGGTCACTGAAGGACACTCACCCAGGGAAGGGCAGTCTGGGGGCTGGTGGCCACGAGCCCATGAAGAACGCCCTTGGCGGTGGTTGCCATCCCTGCCCCAAGGGCATTTTCCAGCGCTGGGAATAGTCTGTGCTACTTTTGGATACTGTTGCTAATGAGATGGGGCTGAATCTGCCTCTCGGGCCCGACCTCCGGGGACAGGCAGGCCCATTCCCCCCCCCCCCCCCCCCCCCGCCCCATCCCATGTCAGCAGTCCCTCCGGCCCGCTCCGGGCTTGCTCTCAGGGTGGACAGTGCAGAGGGCACTTTCCCTGGGCGGAGCCTCTGGCAGGACTCTCCCTTCCCTTGCTCCGGATGCTGACTGACCCGAGGGCCCAGACCTGGTTTGCCTTTCTGCTCGCACGTTGCGGCCTGTGGACCGGCCGTCGGGCCTCTCCCCCTTGGGGCCAGCGCCAGGAGGCCTCCCCCGGGAATAGCAGGCCCATCTATGAAAACCCACAAGCTCACAGACTAAGGAGGGAGACAACAGACAAACCCCCAGTCGGGATAAGTTGGAAATAATCAATGGAGAGAAGGCACCCAGGCTGGGGCCTGGGAAAGAGAGCCAGACTGTTCCGGGCCCGGGCAGGTCTGCACGCACAGCAGGCCCAGACAAGGCCCGTGCAGCCAGAGGGCCAGACTGGCCAGGGAAGAGGGAATTCTTTCTCAAGTTTGGGGGCCTGTGGAGGACTCCAAAGCAGGGTGACCACCGAGGAGGTCGTGAGAAAGGCCCAGGGCCAAGGAGGTGTGACGAGGACCTGAGCCAGGGCCGTGTCTGCCCAGCAGCGGGGAGTCACGTCGTGGAGGGAGGGTGCTCTGGCTGCCAGTTGGGCAGGGCCACGCCAGGCACCCGACCCCGTGCCCCTCATGGCGTTTCTGTGTTCCCCGAGCCTCGCCTGTGAGCACCGTGAGGCCAGGCCACGGCCCCAAGCAGCCGTTCTGAGCCGGCCGGCCACCAGTCTCCGCTCCCTTCCTGAGGAGATGAGAAGCCGAGGGCTGGGCGTCCCTCCTCCAAGCGGCCGTGCTTCCTCTCATGGCATTTTTTCACAATTTCCTTCATCTCTTTTCCATCCTGGCTTGGTGCCCGCTGCTCCTGCTGGCATCATTTCAGGAGGCTTTTCTTCGGGTACTCGGCTTTTCCTCCCATCCGCTCACTTCAGTGACAGTGTTGGGAGGGTCCCCGCCATCCCCCTCTGCCCTCTCAGAACATTCTTTTGCTTTCTAGCCATGGAGAACCCAAGTGAAATGTTGGGGGAGGGGGGGGTTGGGGCAGTGGAGACCATGCAGGACAGACCTTGATCTCTGATGATTTGTATGGAGAAATCACACAAGAAACCATGGGAATAACCACAATAACAGTAATAGTTCTCATCAAACGTCATGATTGCGGGAGGGGTGGCGTCCTCTCAGCACAGAGTGCTGCCCAGCTGGGCTGGCACCGCGGCTCTATTAACAGGAGACCCCTGCACAAGAGCAGCAGGACCCCAAGGAGAAGGTCAAAGAAGGAACAGGCTCAAATACAGCCCTCTGGGGTCCACATCTTCCCCCCTCATTGTTTCTGCTCCTTCTCCAGGGTGCCGTAGGAGAAACAGGGAAGAGGAGAAAGAGGCGAGAATGGCAGAAAAAGGCAGTGGGTCTCCAGGTTGGACCCTTCTAGAGCTAGGGGCACGTGGGCACTTACCTGCATCGATGGCACACGGGTAATGGTACCGGAAGGAGCAGCCTTTGTTGTAGCAGCCTAAAGTGGCGCCTGGCTCCTGGCAGTGGGAACATTTCTGAAAGGAACGAAAAGGGACAGGGGTCAGTCACCCACACGGACGCTCTCTCCAGCCTGTCCCTGGCAATGCCGGTGCTACCGCAGGCACCTCCTGACCTGGGCCGCCTGGCCATAGTGCCCTGACAGTTGGCGCACCCTCATTCCAAACAGGTCCTTGTGGCCCCCTGCCACTGGGCCAAGAGGGAGCCCACCGGCCTTGCCAGACGGAGCCCACCCCTTCTAGCCCTTGTGGACCAGATGAGAGAAAGTCCTCTGCCTTTCAGAGGTCACCCATTATTGACTCTTACTCCCATGCCCTCTTCCTTTCTCCGGGATGCCCATGGGGTCAGAGGAGAGGCATCTGGACCAATCCAGATCTCAGACAAACTCTGCTCTGGGCGCATCCCAGACAAACGCCCATCCCACTTCCACCTCCAAGGGGGAGCCCAATAATCCCCACTATTGGTCAGCTTTCACTGTTAGCAAGTCTGCCTGCAGAACTTTCTCATTTATTTTTAATGCACAGGAACCAAGAGGAATAGTCAGTCAGTCAATAAGCATTAAGTGCCCACCGTGTGCCAGGGATACAAAAGGAGGCAAAACACAGACCGCGCCCTCCAGGAGCACACGGACAAATGAGGGAGACAACATACAAACATCCAGTCAGGATAAATTGGAAATAATCAATGGAAAGATGGCACTGAGACTGAGGTCTGGGAAAGAAAGCCAGACTTTTCAGGGCTTGGAGGACTAGCAGGAAACACGCCCAAGCCTGCAGATAAAGCTTCTAGTAAGAGCAGCAGCTGGGAGAGATTCTGGATCCCAGAATGCAACAGGGTGTGGTAGGTGAGAGGGGATTAACTTGAATGAAAAGATGGGGGAAGGGGGGTAGGTTGTTTTTGATCCTGGAGGTGAGAGGGGAGGTATTGGTACAGTTGTACTTTCACTTCTTAAAAGTTAAAAATAGAATTTTATCTTAATTGGCCAAAACTGGAAGCCAATTCTTGAGTTACATACCCCAAATCTCTATAAAGTTCCTTCAGCTCTAAGTCTAAGTGTCTTAGGACACTTCTGGTGCCTCAGTTTCCTCATCTGTAAAATGGAAAAGAGGGCCTTCACTTACTCTCTTACAGGACTATTGTGAGGATTCAAATGAGATTCTTAAGCGGGAGACCACCCAATACACACATCAGCTGTTTTCGTAATGGACTGGCTTCTCTGCACCCAACTAGATCTCCATACATACAATGTACTAGGGAGCAAAGGATTGAGAGATAATCTCACCCTCAATGGCCTCTCCCTCTCCCAGTAGGCTCTGTTCATGCAGATTTCTAGTCCAGTTCTCTTCAAGGGAAGCAAAGGAAACCCCAGAGAGATGGGAAGGCTAGGAATACCGACTGTTCCTCCAATGAAAACGGAACGTCGTTTATGTAGTTTAGCAGACGAAACGAACGTACGAGGAAAATCGGGTTCTAACGTTTTGGAGTCTACACAGAAAAGCTAAGCCGAGCCTGTGCCTTTGACCCAATCATAAGAATGGTAATACAAATATGTAATCAAGGGGAAAAAACCCTAAAGAAGGAAAAGTCCTTTTGGTAAAAGGGCAGCAGTTCTGTGAATTTCCTTGGCTGACCTAGGAGAAGTGATGGATCTTGGCAGAAATCACAGGCAAGCCTTGGGGTTCACAAACAGCTTGTTCCACTGGAGATCTGACCTGGGAACTAGCCCAGGTCCTTCTCCTCTTCTCAGAAGGGAATCCAGCAGAAAGGCTCCTCCCAGAGCAAGGCAGTTTCCCAATGATAACCTTTCCCTTCACTAAACTTGAAAGCCCTCCTCTATTATTTACTGACAGATGAGTTCATCGAGATTTATAATTTGCCTTCAAAACCATTACCCAGTAATCAGATATGATTCTGAATTTATGGGTTCAACAGAAGGACCAGAATTCACATTCGCTCCTTATGAAGGATCCCTCCTGCTCCAGGAGATGCCCATGCTCACTCAAGTTGGGCCCACCTCCTGGTGTAGGGAGACATGGGCTCCTCTCGAGGGTATGGTGGTTCCCAAAGACTTGTCAGGCTGACTATCGAAGGTAGGACTAACAGAGCACAAGAGCTCGAGGGTTAGAAGAGTTACTGCCATAACTGCTATTTCCTCCCTATATGGCTCTGAGCAAATAATATTTCTCTTCCAGGATCCAGATGCTCCAGATCCTGTAATCTTGTGACCAAGTTCCTGGTGGTTCCCAGAAGCCCAGCCCCGAGAGCGGGGACAGTTACAAAGGCTTCACTAAAACTGCCAGGATGTCATCATGGCCATTACTTCAGCAAAAGTATGAGCCGCCACCGCCGCCTCCTCCTCCTCTGGGCCAGTTTGGAGGGAACTTTGCTATCTTGGGAAGAGACAAAGCCTAAAAGCTGGGGCTCGATCTGTTGTTTGGCTGATTGTCTAGATCCTTCTGGGCCCATTTGGATCTTTACAGCATCATTTGTGACCAAACAAAATGATCAGCTTGGAGAACTCAAGCAGCCAGAGATCCCTGACCCTAGTTTTCAGCTCATCATTCCTGTGGTGGACTCAGCTAAGGATTTCCTCAGCTCATTTGGCTCAGGGCCAGACGTTCCCCACCCCCGGATTAGATCATGTAGATGAAACCTATCAGTGTGCTGTGGCTACATCCCCCCTTCCCCAACCTGGAGAGAGGGTTGTTAAACATATTGCAAGACACTCCTGTTCTTAATCTACTAAATGGAGAAGTTTCTGTCCTTGAAAAAATCCTGCCCTTTCAACAAGCCAATGATCTTCATTCAGCACCTACTATGTGCCCAGCCCTGCACCAAGCATCGGGGGGTAGGCTCTTGTACTCCGGGAGCTCACAGCACAGTGGAGGAAACAACATGTAAACAACCATGTGCAAACGAGATCTAGACAGGATACACCGAGGGGCTAACGGCAAGGGCATCTGGAGGAAGACAGGAAGGAAGCCAAGAGGTGGAGACCAGGGAAAATGCCTGGAGCCCGGAGACGGAGCAGCCAGGAGGCCGGCGGCACCGACTGCAGGAGACAAGCAGGAAATCACAGAGTCACTGGGGATTCACTGCTCACACCCAGGCCCAGCATTCCAAAGCCTGAGGTGGGAAGGGCCCTTGGCAACCTCGAGTCTGTCCATACACAGAGAGCTGGTCCTCCAGCTTCTGGGCAAAGCCCTCCGAGGAGGGGGAGCTCACAGCACCTGGGGACGATGTGCCCTCTTTGCTCCTCGGGAGATCCCTCCTCTGGAGGACGGCCGTTCCCGTCCATTCTCGTCCTCCCCAGATGAGCCCCTTGCCCATCCTGGCTGCCCATCCACCCACTCTGCCAACCTTTCAACTAGCGCCCAGAACTGAACACACTGCTGCTATAGAGCCTGATGGGGCAGAGTTCAGTGGAGCATCCTCTCTGCCTTCCTGTTCCCAGTTAACGTAGCCCAAGATGTGGTCGCAGACTCCTCAGCCGAAACATCACAAATGGCTGACGCACACTGGGCTTGTCGGCCAGCCCCCGGGCCAGGACCACTGCTGTCTATCCATGTGTCCCCCCTCGTGGAGCTGATTTATTTGTGCTCAAGTACAAGACTTTACGTGTGTCCCTCCTGAACATCATCTAATTGGATTCGGGGCAATCGCTCTCCCTCGCAGCTTGATGCCGCCTGCCAGTGTGATGGATGAGCCTACCATCTTTGTCCTCCAAGTAGCTGAGAACCCTATCCCAGGGCCAGGCAGAAGTCCCTGGGGTGCTTAATTCCCCACCAGAGACCTGAACTGCCTGCAAGTCCTCTGGGTCTGGCCAACCCCGGGTTCTAAATACAATTGATGGTATCACCACGGAACCCACACCTCTCCCGCCACCTTCCCCAGGAGAGTCGTGAGAGACTTCATCAAGGGGTTGCCGAAATCCCAGCCAGTCATCCTCAGAGCATTCCCCTCGTCTCCTGGCTCAGCTGTCTGGCAGGATCTGCTCTTGACAAAGGCGGGCAAAGCTTGCCAGATGTTTGCCAACCAGCTCTTTAATCATCCACTTGGGAATTTCCCCAGGAATTGAAGTCAAGCTCACCGGCCTAGCAGGCAGACTAAAACAGGAACATTTGCCTTCCTCGGTGCCTCCTGCACTTTCCAGGAGCACCCAAGTATCACCGGTCCCAGCTCAGCAATCCCATCTGCCAGCTCTTTCAGGACAGACCCCAGGAGGTAATCATTTACCTGGGCTGGGTGCCCCAAATTCATTCAGCACAGCCAAGCATTCTATCATGATTTCCTAGTGAGTCCAATGTCGTTCTCCTCGGCAGCCTCAGCTTCCGTCGCTGGCGGTCTGCAGGTTCTACCCCCTTCTTGGAGCCTCCTCTTTCCCCCATTATAACCTGAGAATCCATGCCCCTGGAAGCACTTTTCCTCTAGGGGATGTCTTTTCTGTTCTTCCCAAATGGAGGGCACAATCAGATGTACCCATTTTTCCTTTCCTTTATAATAAACTATTGGCAGGAGCTCTCAAGACTCCCAGATTAACCCCCCTCTCGCCCCCCCGTGATTAAGCTTCTTGGAGGGAGGCTGCTAAGAACTGAGATGCAGGGAAGCTAAAACCTTAATGGGGTGTGCATTAAATCCGGCACCAGGCGGGGAGCCGGTAATGGGAACACAGAGCCACTAGGTTGCCATGGTCCTGACTAGAAATAGAGCAGGTGCAATGGAGCCTTGGATCAGTGCTCGGTACTTTCCACCTGAGAGGACCGAGGGTCAGAAAAGGGAAGGCACTTCTCAGAAGTTCTCCGGCTCCTCAAGGTTGCGCCTCAGTGCCCAGACCGCCGTGTCTTTCCCCACCTCAGCGAGTGCTTCCTTCTATCCAGGCGGTCTGTAACAAACAGGCAGTCCTCTCCTGTTATCTCCCCTGCGAAGCATCAGCCCACCATTCCTACGATCACAGCTCCCGGGAGCACCTGAAGTAGGATCTCCTTGCCCTCCTCATGAAGCCTGGACTCAGAGATCATGGTTCAAGTTCTGAACAAAACACTTACTGAACCAACAAAGGTGTGCCCACTCGGTGCCAGCCACTGTGCTAAATGCCAGGGGCCCGACGCCACAGGTAAGGCAGTGCTCCGTACTCTCTGGGGTGAGCTACATGCTTGTATGAGTACGGACAGGAAGTGCGAGGTGGGGAGCGGTGTGGGAGGCAGCTGACCGGCTCAGGGACAGCACGCTGTGCTGCAATCCAGGAGACCCCATCCAAATCCAGACTCGGGCACCTCCTGTGGTCTCGCCAGGGTCACCCAGCGGCTTGCCTCGGTTCCTTGGTGGCTCATATTATACAAACCTACTTAGACTGCTCCCATTTTCTTCCTTACTATCACAAAAGGCACATACGTTGCCACCCTCCCTTCCCTCCCCTCAGCACAGAGGAGTCGAGGCTTTGGCAGCAGAGGGCTCCCTATGTCCAGTGGGGCCATGGCCAGAAGGTGGGGTGTCTAAGGAGGTTCTTCCCGGCCCCGAGGAAGTCAGTGCCCCTGCAGGACAGCTGGTGCTTCTCAGATGGAAAGCTGTTGGGGCAGGGGGAGGGAGGCCAGCATCAGCCACATCTGAGTTCCGGGTAAAATGGATTCTAATTAAAGCAGATTTCTCAACAAAAGCTGAGTGTCCAAAACACTGTGTTTGCCACCGCAATTTCCTTTCAGACCTGCCCCATCTATGCTCTGCCTGACACGAGGGTGAGAAATATCAGATCTGGGCCTTCATGGCATTGCCACCTTTTCAGGGAGGTGGAAGGTGGTAAAGCCACGGGAGGATCTCTGAAAGCCCTGGGGATCTATGGGGATGAGGATCTCAGATCTCTTCCTGGTGCTTCTCTTTTTGCTTCAGAAGCCAGGCTGATTCTCATGCTGTTTAAGCAAGGGAAAGTGGCCTAGTGCCCACACCAATGGCTTCAACATTCACTAACTGCAAGGACCTAGAAGAGATGCAGTCTCCCACAAGGAGCGGCCAGTGGTTATATCAACAGTGTCGTCCAATGGTTTGTGATTGGGCTGCAGAAATTTCTGTTTCCTCTTGGAGTGGAAAATGAGGATTTCACAGTCCCCTTCATTCCTTAAAAGGCCCAAAGGGATCCATTTCTTTGCCCATTTTCGACTTCAGCCATAAAAGCAAAGCCCTCTAGGTCTCAGTATTCCCAGAACTTCTTATCCTCAGCAAACATTTCACAGAATCTGAGTTGGGGGGGCCTCAGAGGGCATTCGGTCCCAGAGCCCCCTGAGCCCCAGCCTTGATGAATGGTCATCCAGCTTCAATTTGAAGAACTCTAGAATGGAGAACTCACTACCTCAACAAAAACGCCCATCTCAGATCTAAGGATTTCTACTACCAAGTTCTAATGCGTCCACCTCAAGGCCAGGCAGGCAATGGGGAGGCCGGGTGGAGGCCAGCTATGGGATTAAAATTCCAGCTACTTAAGAAAGCTGATTCTGAGGCCAGCACTACTGGTTCTTAAGCCACCAGGGAAAGAAAGCTCAAGAGTCAGCTTGGGACCTCACTGAGGGCATTTACTGTTGATTCTTGATCAGAAGAATAATTGGAAGAAAGGATTTCTGGGTAAAAAGAGTCCCAGGGAGGCCCACTACCTTCACTTTTCTGGAGGAGGACACGAGAGGAGCAAAATCCAACTCTCTGGGGAACTGCCTTTGGATGCCACATTACCAGCCTCCAGCTCTCACTGTTCCTCTGACCAGGGTCCCTCCCTGGTTATCACATGGCCCCTCTCATTTGGCCGCAGAGGGAAAGGGCAAGGACCTCTTTCCAATAGAAATGCCAGCCCTGGTAACCTATCCCCTGTGGTACTCAAACTATTATGACATGGAACTACCCTGAAAGATGCGAGAGAAGGGGATGGTGCTTCGTGGCCTGGCCCACGATCTGCCTTGGACAAAATCTAAGGCAGCTCCAAAGGCTTTGTTACATGCCCTCACTCCCGAGACACAGATGCTCTTCTTCTGTTCCCACACGACAATGGAGATGAGCTGGTGTTTTTTTCTGCTTACGGCTTATCTGTTATACACCGGGGAGCGGCTTTCGGCAGTGTGCCCCTGGAATCCCCTGAGCGACACGGCCCTGGAAAGCACCGAAAAGCTCGGCTACATTTCTGAACTGGGTCAATCCGGCCAAGATGAGGTATGTGTGCTAGGAGATGAGAGAGAGAACAACCAATCATTGTTTTACTGACTTAATTAATGTGGCTAGAAATTCTGTGGCTTCTTTGTTTGGTGGTGTTTGAAAAAAAATAGACCTTATGCTCTTGAGATATTTTGGCAAAAAGACACAACTCGGCTCCATTAATAAGTAAACACAGTGATACCTGCCAGTACTGTGTGTCTCTTGGCAGGGGGTGGGTGGGTGGCCCGAACTTATGGTTGCTGTAGTTTCTTCCAGCTCTCGATGGGACGTCCGTGCTAGGGTCCAGCTTGGCTGGCCACAACGTCAGTGCGACTCGCTGACTAATGGTCAGTTGTATATGTTTACACGTGCAGGGACACACGCGTGTCACTGAGGCAGGCACTCACATGTATATGGCTGCACGGAGACCCGAGGTAACATCATCCGGCCAAGGGGAACTCACAAGATGCTGCCGCCATGGTTTATCAGGCGCTGGGCTCGACGTTCAAGATTAACCACAGATCCCATGACAACCAACTCCTCTGACATCCTTCTGCTGCTTTCAATTTTCTGTGCTAATATTCCTCAAAAAAACTCGGGCAGGGCCCGGCAAGCTCCTTCCCTGGCTATTTCCGTCCCGTTCGTTTATTTGAGCAGCACCAGACCTCCAAGGGAGTCGCCTTGTCCAATGTGCTCCTTTGATGAGGACGGACACACCTGGTGCCGAGCCGCTGCTTCCCAAAGGCCAGGCCTGGCTCGCTTGGGCATCTGCATCCCCCACAGCAGGCCTGGCTCCCAGCAGGTGGTTAATGAAGGTGCTGACTTTCTGAAGCTCACCGCTGCTCACCCCCTGTGGAGCTGTCTCCTGAGTACGTTACCATGTGGTCCCCACAGGAGGGGGACAACCAGGGGAGCCCCCACCCCGCATCCAGGTACCGTGAGTTCTCTCTAAGCTGTTAATCTGCTACTGATATGGAACAATGAAGGGAATGAATGGGGGTGGGAATCAAATCCTGGGCTTGAGCAGGTCAGAGCTGCCTCCCCATCTGCCCGTGTGTGCTCCTTGGGAGCAAGGACTGATTTTCTGCCCTTCTCTGTGATCCCAGTACTTAGCACAGTTACAGGCACATGGTAAGCGCTTGGAACACACTGGGGTTGCGCAGAGGGCCGTGATCGCCAGAGGATCCGTGTTCCTGTCATCCCTGAGGTGAGATGACCTGGCCGGGGGGTCCCACAGAGCCTGGGATCATGCTCCATTTCCTGGCTTCTGTCTGGTTCTGCACGTTCCCATTGCACCCTCCCTAAGGGAGAAGGCACAGGCAGAATCACAGCCTCCCCCAACCCCCATGAGCCCCTCTGCACTTATTCCCCCCGGAGGGCCTTGTCTCGAGCCGATTCCCACGGGTAATTCCTGTCCTTCCTCTGGAGGGTAAGATCCAGATGAAATACAATTCTCCCCCTCCCCCAGCACCCAGCATCTCCCTGCTCCCCCTACAGGCCAAGGATGTCAGAGTTGTAGCAGAAGCTCAATAAATACCTATCGAATCGATTTCCTTTCAGATGATGCTTTACTTTCCAATAAAGGGAAATGCTAATGGCTGCCTAGAAAGTGGACAAAATCCTAAGCTGCAGAGTAATGTCTCCAGGAAATCTTCCCCGGCCCCCCAAGCCAGACAGGAACGGGTGATATCCCTGACGGGGCCAGTCCCGGGGGCCTCCTCTGTCTGGAGGACACCTGAGTGGCCGGATCCGGCTCTAGAGAATAGCTCAGGATTGGGTTACTCCTCGGTGAAACCGGGAGGTCCTTGGAAGGCTGGGGAAGCAGCTGGACTCTTCCGAGGGGAGGTGCTGAACAAACGGCATCGGAGGCCGCAGCCCCACGCAAATGAAAACTGGCAGGAGCTTGGAGCCCTCCCACCCCCTAAATGGGCCTTCTGAGTCTGGGCAGGACGAGAGCGCATCCCGGCCGGCTCACATGCTTGGTCGGCTTCTCTCTGTCCCACACGTGGAAGGCACTAAGCGCCTCGTTAGTGGCGTTTCTTGTCTGCTGCATCACGCCCTCCCCCAGCTGCCTTTTCTCAGTCACTGAGGATCTAATGGGCCCGCCTTCCCTGCCTCCTGGGACACAGCCTTTGCCTCCCTGCCAGAAGGAAAGGGATGTGCACATACACTAAGCGGGCCCCCAGGGTCAGCGGGCCTCCCCAGATAGGGGGCAAGCCCACGTACCGCCGCCTATGGGCAGGTGGCCAGACTCTCCCAGCCTGGGTTTCTTGAAGGCAGAGTCCCCTTGCCTAGGGCTGGATTGGGCTGGGGCAAGCTCCGGCCGAGGGCTGTAGGTCACCATTGCCCTTCACACGCTCTCCTTCCTTCCACCCTCCATCGTCTCCACTACAGAAAAGCCTGAGCGAGTGGAGCTGCTCCGGCCAGCGACGGCCCATGGGGAATCTCCTGCCCCCGACTGCCCTTCCGGGACAGCCTTCTGCCAGCAGATGGTGGTGCCGGCCTGGAGCTCCCAGCACCTGGGAGTTGCCCCGAGGAGGCAGAGCAGACTCCCAAACATCAGGCCCTTAGGGGAAGTGTGGATGTGACTTCCATTTCTGAGTATGCTCCTCTTCCCCACTACGCCTAGGCATCCCTCATAGCAAGAGACACAAGCAAAGAAGCTAAGCAAACAACAAGGTAACATCCACGGCGAGGCCCTGGACAGGCAAGACTCTGCACCCGCGGGCCCCCGCCTCCCTTCTCCCAGGACAAGCGCTGCAGTTCCGACTCTGGCACTGTGGGCCCCGGGCTCCGTCCCTTAGGCCACCCTGTGGCCGCCGGGCGTCTCCTCACTGCTCACTCAGCACCCACTTGCCCATCATTCCCCACATCCTATGACAGACTGCAGCCCAAGGGAGGGCCCTGCATCCTGGACCTGATCTCCCATGGACCCTTTCTCTTGCCGCGGGCCTCTGGAGTACATGCCTGGCACTGAGACAGCCGGGTCCGAAGATGTGTCCTGCACCTTCTGGAAAAAGAGAAGGTGGGCTACGAGCCAGCAGTGAGCGCTCTGGTTAGACTGCCCTGTGGGAGGAGGAGCTGAGCCTTGGGCAAAGCCATTCATTAGGACACCCAAAGGGGGGCCGCTCTCCAAGGCCCTGCCAGTGAGTGCTCACAGCAACTTAACCTTCCTCCCCTAGCTCCTTCCCAGCAGTACAGAGCATAAAGGGAGCAGGCAGTGACCTACCCCTGGGTTCTTGAGGCTCAAATGGGGGCTGCGTCCGAGGACCCTTCACAATGACCTTGATAAACTGCAGGCTCTTCCAGTTCCAGGTGGAGCTGAGGGCCCCCCCACTGCCCGCCAGGTGCTGGCAATGCAGCCAGTGTTACTGCCACATCCTGCGGAGGCCAGGGCTAGCTGAGCCCAGCTGCCTTTAGACTGGCCCCAGAACCCCAAGGCCCGGGGTTCCCAGCCTGTCTGGCTTCTCACCGCCTCCATGACATGGCAGTCCCAGGCTTCTGTCTTTGTCCTTTCAGCTTTGAGTTGAGGACCCCAGGATGAGCCCCATGGCACAGCTGTGCCCCCGGCAGTCCCAGGGGCCTCCCTGCCCGCCCTGGAGGATGTTTGCCTTTTTTTGTGCACCCTGCGCTCAGTCCAGGGCCTGATATTAGTAGGTGTATCCCCTGAGGTCCAAGACTGCAGAGGGATGGGTGGGGAGGAAGGGCTCCTGGGCCTCCTCCACAATGCACCCAAACAGCAGCAAGGAGAGCCACCCCGGCTCCCAGAAGCCCAGCCCCCTCTGCCAGCGCTCTATCAGGCACCGAGCTGCTAAGCCCACCGACCTGAGACTGGGCCCACGGCTGCGGGGGCAGGAGTTGCTGCCTTCTGTGACCTCAGCCACCTGCCCTTCCTTAGCTGGGACTCTTCTCTCACTCGGCGCTCCAACCTTCCCAGGTACGTGGCCTAACGTGGCTCTGCTCTCCATCTCTTCCAGGTCCTCCACAGACAACCACAAGAAGACCGAGCTCAGAGAAGCTGCAGACAGTCAGTTGGCTCTGCCCGGGTCCCTGCTCTTTTTTACTCTTAAATCACCAAACAAATGTTCTCAGTCTACTTTTGTCTGACTCCCTGCGACCCCGTTTGGGGTGCTCTTGGCAGAGATGCTGGAGAGGAGTCCTGGCCATTTCCTTCTTTGGCTCATTTTACAGAGGAGAAAACTGAGGCAGAGGTGGCCCAGCTAGTGAGTGTCTGAGATCCAATCTGGATTTGGAAGATAAGTCTTCCTGACTCCAATCCGGGCTACTTTTCTACAGGTTGCTCCAACTGAAGCTCAGTTCCCGGCTATTTGCCAGAGCCTTATTCCAATTCTATCAGGGTGCCGTGGTCTTTCTTATCTCATTTTAGCTGTGGGATGTCCCGGTGCCCCCCAGAATAGCGGATTTTCTGCTTGTGCTCAGTGATGGAAAGAAGGCTGAGGGGGTTATGAGAAATGGGAATTGTCTTCTTCAGATTTACTTACAAAGCGCAGAGGAAATGGCAGAGAGAGTGCAGTAAATCCTCCAACCCTTCTTATCTCCTCCCCTCCCCACCCTGGATTCTGCTGCTAATCAGAAAAACCCAACAGCAAATGGCTTGGAAGGATGAATGTAAAGAGTCAGAAGACCCTGGGAACACTGTGAACTGAGAGGGCAAAGAAGCAGAGCAGACAGGCAGCTCCAAGCCTGATAAAGCACCTAGTCGGGGTGCTGCACATAGTAGGTACTCTAGACAGTCCCTTCCTGCCTCTTCCCAAACAATACAGAACTACAATAAGGCACAAGCAGAGCGCCCCAAATGATGAACCGAGTGCCCTGCCCTCCCTCTGTAGAGATACAGCCACACAGCTCCCACAGGCGCAAGCACAGGCACTTCATGCTTGACTGACATCTGGTCAACAGTTCAGGCCTACTAACCCCAAACGCCCAAGAGTCCCTTTGAAAGATGAGGGTCCATTCTGACTCACTCTGTCCTAACCTGGAGAGGGGGGTGGGGTACAAGGTCAACACTCAATCTGAGGCCAGACAAGCCCTTCTGTCTATATTACCAATAATGTCCTAGAGCAGTAGCTTTTAGCTCGGGTCTAAAGGTAGATTGTTACAGTCTATGAACATGGGTGAGGAAATGCACGTTTTTACTGCTACTAATATAAAATGCATATTCTTTTTTTTCCCTCCTTTCCTGAGGCAATTGGGATTAAGTGACTTGGCCAGGGTCACACAGGTAGGAAGTGCTAAGTGTCTGAAACCAAATTTGAACTCAGGCCCTCCTGACTTCAGGGCTGGGGCTCCAATCACTGTGGCACCTCGCTGCCCTAAAAAAAACACATTCTTGAGGGGATCCAGCCAGTGCAAAGAAACCTCGATACATAAAAGGGCAAAGAACTTAAGCCTCAGAATCAGAGCAACAGGTACCACACAGTAGGAGAACAATCTGCATTTTGTCCTTTGTTCATTTAAGAAAAGACAGGATAGAGTGTTGGAAGGACATGCCAATGATCTAGTCCAGATGAGGAAATGGAGGGCCAGGGAAGAAAAGCAACCTGCAAGAAGTCATCCAGGTGGAGGGAAGAGGGAAGAAACACCTACTCTGTGTCAGGGACTGGGCTAATAAGCACCTCACAAAAATGAGCTCCTCCACCTATCACAATAACCCCGGAGTTAGTCTCAGGTCTTTCTGAGCACTTTTCGGATGTTGCCAAGCTGAGAAAGCTTTTTGTTTTAGGTTTCCAAACTCCTCCCTCTCCTCTGTTTTCTCCTTTCCATTTATGATGGACAGGTTTGCTTTTTTCTACTTTTGCTGAGGGGGAGGGGGGGAGCTCTCCCAGTGGTCAGGGGTTCCTAGGCCTATAGGATATCACGAGGTTTCCTGAATGTCACCTCGACAAGCCAGGCTCACCTGGTCCCAGGAGCCAGAATAAGGGGACCACCAGGGAAGGATGGCTCAGGGCTGGCACTTGTCCAAACTGGGGCTGCCTCCCTCACTGGCCATACCCATGCAGCTCCTTCCCAATTCCTGGTGTGCTGGTCTACCTATAAAGTTTCCTTGTTGAATTTCTTGGAAGGACAGTCCCCAGAAGCACACTGCCTCAGTAATGTGGCTCGTACTTAGCGGATGATGTTCTGTGGGACAAGGGACACAGGTGCAAACGTCCCCAAGGGAACACATGGATGTGACCAAGTCCTCTGTCCCGACCCCAGTCAGCTGCTTCTCCACTGGGTGGAAGTCGGTCTCCGACTCATGGGCCGCTGGGCACGGTGACGCTACCTTAGGGCCGCTGCTTGCCCAGCTGCTCAGGGATACGGGACAGAAAATTGAGGCCACAGTTTGGAGGTTTTTTTTCCTTTAAGCTCTGGGCAGCAGAGCTGCCCCTATGACTCAAGTGGATTTCTAGAGCTGAGAGCCTGAACAGGCAAACTAAGCTGCTAACTCCTGCCCACGGGCACTCTCCATTCTAGACACTGATTTGGGAATAACCCCGAAGAAGCCGAACCCAAGCACGTGGCCGGGGCACAGTGACGGTGCCGTTGCTCCCCTTTGTGCCCTGGGTTTCAGGTGTAAGACATTTAGTGAGCGGGTCTGAATCCTCTGAAAACAATCTCTGAGGTCCCATCCTGAGCTGCTGAAGAGCCCCCGAAAGGTGTGAGAATGACAACGGCCACCTTTACAGTGACAGTTAGTCTGAGAATTGGAAGGAGCCTCAAGACAGGGTAAGGGGGGGGCATCCAGACCACACCTGCAGCCCTCCTGGCTGGCTCCGTGCTAGTCCAACACATCATTTCTGCTTTCGATGACATGCCCCAAGTCCCAAGAGACAGCAGAGCCCGCTGGGAGTGAGGCTTTCTGTCTCTGATGCTAGAATCCTTCCCTACCCCTGAGACACCAGTCGCCCTCATGAGGAAGGCTTCCTAATGAGGAGAGCCGGGATAGAGACCGGCTCTCCTACTTCACTGCCAGGCCGGACAATAACTTATGGGGATTCCTGGTCAGCTCTCTCCTGGACTGGATGCCCCCCACCCGAGGCCTTTTCCATTTC
The DNA here is from genome assembly GCF_902635505.1 of Sarcophilus harrisii. Classification (NCBI taxonomy): domain Eukaryota; kingdom Metazoa; phylum Chordata; class Mammalia; order Dasyuromorphia; family Dasyuridae; genus Sarcophilus; species Sarcophilus harrisii. Next base: position 9,820,561 of record NC_045430.1, on the reverse strand, counting down.
TGAGATGAAAGAAAAGTTAAAAAAAAAACAAAAACAACCCATCCCCCCCAGCGCCCCAACATGTTAATAGCCCAGGGTAGCAGCTGGGTGCAGGGGATACAAAGCTGGGCTTGGAATCATGAAGATTCAAACCTGCCCTCAGGTACTGATTAACAGTGTGACCCTTGGGCAAGTAACTTCATCTCTGCTTCACTTTATTTATCTGTAAAATGAGGATAATAGTAACAGTCCCTATCTCCTGAGGTCATTGGAGGATAAAATCAGATAACTGTCAAGCCCTTAGCGCACAGGAGGTGCTTAATAAATGCTTATTCCAGCCATCCCTCTCAGTAAAGGCCTGAGGACTGGAAAAGACACAACATCTTTTCACTTAGTCCATACTCATCTTTTACTTGACCAGGAACCTAAAGAAAGTCCTTAAATGACTTATCTCAGGGTCACACATGCAGTAATTAGCTGGGGGGTTTACTCCCAAATGCTCTGCCTCCAAACTGGGTGATCTTGGTATGACGCCACAAATCTGCCTCAAGGTCTCACATGATTAACTTTTCTTTCTGGAGCCGGATATCTGATCTTTGCCGATTTGGGTGAAGAAGGCTTTCTTTAGGGCTCTCTCCGTACCATGGATGCCACAGATGGGTTGTGCATCCTGACAACAGGCCTGACTGCAGCTGTGGCGTGGTGACCAAGTCGCACAGAGGTACCACCTTTGGGCCCAGGTGCCAGAGAACAGAGCTACGTGGGGGGTGGGCCGGACCCCCCAACTAGGTGGAGGTGAGCCCAGGGGCTAGCTCCCACCTTCTCCCCTGAGCAATGGTATGCGCGGGCACATGCCCACATCTCACATGATCTTCAAGGTTCTTTCTGACCAGGTATGATGCTGGGGGGCTTCCAACTTGTGACTCATCTTCAGTACTGCACTCAACAAACATTTTTAGAGAAATAAAATACTCATCAGCCTGAGAGGCAGCCTAATGCAATCAAGAGTGCTGGACTTGGGGAGTCAAGAGAAATGGGTTCAAATTCTACCTCAGATACTGACTAGTAGTAGGATCATGGGCAAATCATCATTTCTCAGAGTCGATACTTCCTCATCTTTAAAATAGGGATCATACTTTGTAGTAGTCACACCATCCATCCTCACAAAGCCTTATAGTACTATACATGTGAATGTAGGCTAAACTGTCTGAAGGAGAATCCAAAGATAAATAAGTGATTCTGAGGTCCTTGTTCTCGAGAATTTATAACGGGAGAAATGGGAACAAATTTATTCGATCTAACAATCAGTTAAGCTTAAATTGCTCTCCCCTCCCAAGTCTATTTACCCAAAGAGGCATAAGACAAAGGCTGATCGTAAGCAGGAAACATGTGAGTGCGGTCAAAAAAGGATTTCAGCACGTGGAAAGTGGAGAACATTCTAAAGACACAGGGAAATCAGAGACTGCGAAGTGCAGACAATTCAGAAGGGCGAGCTGTCTACTATCATCAGGCGCTGCAGGTATTAATGCTCATTTTCCATCAGGATGGGGAAAAATCAATAGCTTAAAGATCAGATTTGAAAAAAATTAAATGGGAGCTTTTGTAGTCGAAGGACTTTCATATTAAGAGTTAATCTGAGATACATAAAAGCTCAAAAAGCTCTCACTAGTGAAGTGGGATTATAACTTTAATTATTTAATACTTGATTCAGATAAGCTCTTTAGAAAAGTTTCACAAATGATGAAGAGGATGGCTTCAGAAAAACCTGGGAAGACTTCTATAAGCAGATGCCAAGTGAAGTGAGCAGAACTAGAACTTTATAAACAATAACAGCAACATCACAACAATGGTCAACTGTGAATGACTTAGTTACTAGGATCAACATAATGATCTATTACAATTCCAAACACCTCAGATGAAACATGCTATCTACTTCCAGATAAGAGAACTAATGGATTCAGTGCAGGTTGGAACCTATTTTTCCTTTATTATTATTATTATTATTTCTCCTTCTTGCAACATGTCTAATATGGAAATATGCTTTGCCTAACTTCATATGTATAATGGACATCATATTTCTTGCCTTCTCAATGAATAAAGAAATTAGAAAATTAAAAAATACCCTACAAACCGCTTATGAGACCCCTATATAATTTCCAGCTCATTTTATGACATATTGTGTCTACACTTGATAATGGAAGTAGGCAAAACAAATCTTCCATCATTGACCCTAAGGGCCAATGCTGGGTGTTTTTCTCTCTGCCAAATACTTATAAATTTCATTTTGTAAAAGGTAAATGAACAAATGATGTAACTCTGCTCTGAAATGGGGGAGGGGGGGAGAATATATATATCTCTCTCTCCTGATAATGTACATCCTTCTTCTAGGGGAGCCTAGAAAATCTTCCACTTAGCCAGGCTGAATAAAAGTTATCTGAATGAAATTAACTTTGCTAGTTCATAGATATAGAGTAATAAATAGATATAAGATAGAGATATGAACTATAAGTATGAGATGTTTATAGATATAAGAACTATAAAAGACCATAGAGGGTTCAACTCCCTCATTTGACAGATGAGGAAGTTGAGGCGGGGGGACTGACCAAAGTCACACAGGCAGTCAGGAAGTAGTAATGATAGGATTTTAACCCAGGCACTCCAAATCCTAGAGTTCTTTTTTAATGCATTGTATTCCCTGGTTAAAATGACCAGATCACTCCAATTTCTGATGAAGTTCTAAGTCTAACCTTTAAAACTAAGACACATTCTATAGTAGAGCACTCCTCTATGCCAGTTCTTCAACAAGGGATACAGATCACCTTGCAACACAGTGACTGTAAGCCCACTTTAGGACTGGGAAGGTTATGGAGCAGTCTCTCTAAAGGTGGCAACTGGAAGGACTCTAAAAATGAATGCTTGAATTAAAAAAAAAAATTTTTAAAGGGAAAAACAAACATCATAGGAGAGGGATACTGGTCCAAAGCCTGACTAGAATAAACCTTCCCAAATCATTTGGGAATACTACACTGACTTAATTTAAATCTTGGCCAAGGAGGTTGAGGATCACCAAACTGCTCAAGAATCTCCTTGTCTGGTTGTACTTCCATTTTGCTAAATAGAAGCTGCTCTAGAAGCCCGGAGCCCTAGGACGGCCCTCCGGAGATCCACACAAACGCTACTAGAAAGGCTCCACTGGGCAAGTTATTGTGGCATGCAGGCAGGCGAGGAAACGTCTCCAAACTGGGACTAATATCAGTAGCAGCTCTGGGATCCTGGGATATCAAATCAGGGCATAGATTTCAAGGTGGGTTTCTACACTCTCCAGCTGAGTCAGAAGCCTGTTTCTGTTGACTCTGAAGTTTACACTGGTTTATGAGGGCCCGGTAACTTCCATGACTTGAGAGCTGAGTATAGCCAAATCAGCACAAATAAGTCATGGTTAGAGAGGTAGAGAGAAGTAGCCAAAATGTTCTGGTGCTGTTCATCTCCCGGTCCCTAAATTAAAGACTTTTCTTTTTAAGCTGTATTCTCTCCCATTTTTCTACTCCTACCATGCTTGCACAAAGTAGTTAAACGTCATGATTTTTAAGGTCTCTTCTCAGGCAAAAGCCACTAGGTTTTGAGCAGTTCTGAGGCCTGAGTGAGTGCTATTTTGTGGAACTTTCCGTTCCACTTCTTTCTCTTTTTTAAAAACTACCTTTATCGTAAGGGTTCTGGGTTTGTTTTTGGAAGAGGGTACCAAGATTATCAATAAAATTAAAACAAAATTAATTAAATAGGCAGGCCTTCTCAACTATACTCTATAGCAGGCTGCAAAACTAAGTGTTAAAAAACAAGGAATAAAATATTTATTGCTTAGCATTCCTTGTGGTAAAACAAAAAGTGTTCTCTTAAGGGCTAGAATAATACTGGAACACTGACCTAGACCAAGCCATAGGGTTGCTATCCAAGGTCCATTTTACCAATGTTCAGAAAGACTCATTACCTGGCTGATCCTTGAAGGGGACTGGAGAGGTCATCTGTGTAGAAGTGAAGGGGGCATGTGCATTGATGAAATCATGAATCCTGAAAGTACTTCAGTGAGTTGTTAATAACAACAGCTGACATTTATGGCACACAGTTGTTAAGTGCTTTAGAGAATTCCTTGCTTGATAAAAATGGAAAATTTAGTATACAAACTCAAACCCCATCCTGATACGATGCTACCCATTGTCTACTTAGCTTTAGTGAACTCTTCTCTTAGAGTCAGACACATCCCCTTCATGAATGTTTTCAGGTTTTAGCTGATGTTGATAACTCACTAATAATAACACCTCATATCTAATTTCAGTATACTGAGTTGCTTCTAATTGACATGGTTTTTTTTCAAAGACATAAAACATCATTCATTTTGAATTTTCCCTATTCAAATAAAAAAATTAAGGTAGAAAAATATCGATATAAAAAAGTATCAGTTGAGTGCTCCAACTAACAATAATTCAAATATAAAAGAGATCCCCGTGGATACAGACTGACTTAGAAAACCACTAGTTCACATTCCCTTGATTGTATTTTTTATTTATTTTGTTAAATATTTCCCAATGATATTTTAATCAGACCCTCACAAACAGGCAGCCTGCTCACCTCTGGTGTAGATATCTTTCCACTTGTACAGTTGCTGTCCCTAATTCCTCCCCCCAGTTCCCAAGGAGCATCCAGTCAGTGCACTGGATGGGGATGGACACTGGCTACACTGGGCAAGCTGACCCAAAATATTTTTCTCTCCTAGGGGGTCCCCACATGCTGCTGCAGGGACAGCAGCAAAGTGTCTACCACTTTGGAATGGAAGACGCTGAGAATCAAACAGGTGGTTTTTATATTCGGTCTGAAACCATTAACATGGGAGGACTGTAGCTCATGTCACTGGAGGGAGTCTGTTAGTGACACTGTATTGATAAGGATTTCATAAGCAGTGAGGAGATAGAATGAGAAACACCTGAGTTCAAATCTCATCCCTGACAGCTACCATCAAACAGATATGACTTCAGGTGAATCTCTTAATTTCTCTTTGCCTCTGTTTTTCATCTATAAAATGGAGATAATACCCATACTAACTACCTCACAGGATTAACATGAGATAATTAATGCAAACTTTAAAATACCTCTAAGCATCAGTTATAATAAGCAAGTTGGACACCATTCAGTGTCCCAGCACAAAATACACACTTAATAAATGTTTATCGATTACTGATCATAGTGCAGCAGCACTAATGCAAAAATATTAAATATCAGTGAAGAATATATAGAAATATATTTAAGAGGTAATTCACTATGACCACATTGAATTTACATGAAAAATACTAGAACAATTTAATAGAAAATTAAATCACACCAATAACAAAAAATAAAAACCGTGCAATTTTGTCCATGGATGTAGACAAGTCCTCTGACAAGGCACAGCACAGCACTCTTTTAAATGTTCTGGTCATTATAGTAAAAGGGTGTTAGGTCTATAAAATCTAAACACTCATCGAACACTAAGAGTCAGCATTATTTGTAAGAGGCAGCGGAAGCCTTCCCAGTAAGAACCTGGGTAAAGCAAGGATGGCTGTCACCTTTGCTATTAGTTCACATAGTGTTACAAGAGCCAGCTCTAACACGGTAAGAAAAAAACGGAGTGACTAAGCATGAGCAAAGAGGCAAAATTCTCTCTATTTTCAGAGGATACCGTGGTTTACTTAAGAGAACCTCCAGAGAATCAATGATAATATTTATCAAGATAATTAAGAGCTTCTGTAAAGTAGCAGGTTAGTAAATACATCTACAAAACCCAGTAGCCTTTCGGTATAATACTAACAAAACCCAGGAGGAAGAGCTGGCAAGAAAAATTACATGCAAGATCTCAACAAAATACCTTAATTCTTTGAGTTAACCTACCAACACATGCCATACTCTTACATAAATAAAACCATAAAACAATATTTACAGACATAAACTACCTAAACAAATGAAGAGCTAGTCAATGTTCATGCCTGGGCCAAGCCAGCAGAGTAAACAAAAAAGTTTACGGATTAGTTCCATGCCTTTGATTTAGAGGAATGAAAGAATGAGAAGACCAAGGGACATGATGGAAAAAAATGGGAAAGCTGGAAGGAGAAGATGGGAGGAGAGTGATGTTACCAGAGTTGAAAATATACTGTAAATCAATAATTATCACAACTATGTGGTACTAGATTTTTTTTTTAATTGGCAACTAGATCAGACAAAAAAGATCTAGAAATAAATGCCAACAGGTTAGTATTAAATAAACCCCCAAACATTACATCACCAGAAAATGGGAATATTCATTCAATAAAAACTACTGGAAAAAACAGAATGTTTTTTGGGAAAAAAAAAGTTTGGACCAACATCTTGCATCTTATGCTACGATTTCCAATTGAATTAAATGTAGTAAGTAGAAAGGTATAACATCAAAAATAACTAGTAGAAGTTCTCTCTTTCATAATAGTGGACCAGGGGGATAGTCCAAACCTTATAGAAGACAAAACAAATTTATTACATAAGATTCAAAGATATCAAATATTATATGGTGTTGATCGATTTCGATTTGATGAATCAAGAGTCATTCCCCAATAGGCAAATGGTCAAATGATTTTCAAAAAGAAAAAAGAAATTTCAGAGTCTGATTCTTTTTGTACAGCAAAATAACGTTTTGGTCATGTATACTTATTGTGTATCTAATTTATATTTTAATATATTTAACATCTACTGGTCATCCTGCCATCTGGGGGAGGGGGTGGGGGGTAAGAGGTGAAAAATTGGAACAAGAGGTTTGGCAATTGTTAATGCTGTAAAGTTACCCATGCATATATCCTGTAAATAAAAGGCTATTAAATTAAAAAAAAAAAAGAAAAAAGAAAAAAGAAAACTACAATAGAAAACCTATCTGAACAATGTTCAGGATCATTAAGCAGATAAATGCAAATTAAAAGAACCCTGAGGTAACTCTCACCAAACTAGCAAAGATGCTAAAAGAGAAGAAAACACATCACTAAAGGTGCTGCAGAGGAGACGGAACACTAACTCCCCATCTATGCCAATGTGAATTTATTTAACCAATCTGTAATTCAATTTGGAATCGAACAGAAAAATGACTAGGTTTTCCATATTCTTTGACCAGAGAACCCCTCTCCTGGTCTCTCTATCCCCAGGAGGCTGACTGCAAGAAAAGACCCCAAGGTACCCAAGAATTCACGCCACATTCTTGGTGATAATATCAGATTATGCACCTGTCCAATCGCTGGGAGGAGGTGAGACAATTTATGGCACAGAAATTTAATATTCCTTCACTAAAGGGGACAGGTTGAATAAGCACTTCCATCACTGTGGGGAAATTTAAGTGAAGTGACCGAGTAAGGGAGCAGAACCAAAGAAACGTTCCCACTTATTGCCACCAGGTCCAATCAAAAAGGTGATGGAGCTCACACCAAAGACACCCCCACAGGTTCTGCTTCTGAACTTCAAAGCTCCTTTCTGTCAGACACCTCCAGGGGCTCGGGAAGCCTCTTGTGCCAAAGCGAGGAGCATCCCAGATTTCCAGCATGGACAAGCGCCAGGCTTCTGTGCTCAGGCTGATGCCGTGCTGTTCCCACAGCAGCCCTGCCTCTCAGAGTGCCCTCCCATGTGGGAGCCTGGCCCAGGGGAGCTTCTCCAGCTCATACCAACCGTAGGATGGTAAAACCGAAGTGGCACAAAGCTGTGTGCCATGGTCACCAAGGTTACCAAGTCTCATTCTCTAGGTCTCCTGACCCCAAGTCTGGGCTTCTCGGGACTAATGATGCTTAAACCAGAGTTGTCACTGCATCACTACAATCGTGATCCTGACCATAACTGAGCCATGCCGCCATCCTGGGCGCTGATGCTCCCGGTCCTATCGTCCGTACGAGCCTTTTCAGGCCACTATTCTCGGACACAAACCCACCAGAGAAAGCTTCCTGGTCTCTTGCCTTAAAATGTGTTCTGCTGACTTTGGTCCTCTTTCCCAATTCCAGTTTACCTGATTAGGATCCGAGGACAGACTCAAAGCTTGGCCCTGCAGAGAAGAGCTCACTCCTATGCCCACGATACCCAAGGCTTGGGGGATGAACAGTCCCCACTTTCTGGGGACCTCCAACTTCCCTTCTGCAGAAGGAATACAGACTTCAGGGCACAAGCTAACTAGCTATCCTATATTCTCCAAAGTCACGTATTCCAAATTAGGCACCACCCTTAACAAGGTGGCCATACAATTCTATCTGCCTAATTCCTACCCACTCTTCAAGGCTGAGCTCAAACCTTTCATATCAGTCCCTGTGACCCCCTTTCTTTTCCAATCCCAAAGCAATCAACCTAATTAGGAAGCTGCTCATTAGACTAGAGAGAACACCAGCTTTGAAGTCCAAGGTCAGGAACCCCACGCCTGCTCCCCGTGTGACTTTAGATACATCTCTGCATCTCTGGGGCCTTATAGAGCATTACTCATCTCAAAGGTTCCTCCCAGAGCTAAAGCCAACTTAGCAAGTGCAGATCACCGTCTCTTCTTGGCCAGATCACAGCAGCCTCCCAAGTGGACAACTAGTCTCTCTCCAATCAAGTCCTTCCCACTAATGCCCTAGAATGCACAGGTCTGAGCGGCATCAGTGCCCACCAGGTTAAAGCACGCACTTTCTGATTGTGGCCTTCTGACCATAACCCTGTGATGCAACTACCGGCCTTTGTGGCCCTCAGAGGTCTGTCCCCATGGACCCTTTCTGCCTGTAAGCATCCTCTATCCCCTCTCCTGTGCTGCCATCCCTCTTTCTTCCTGTCTGTAGCACATTTGTACTTTAAAAGGACTTTTTTTCCTGACCCCAGTCTCAACTCCCTCTTCCTCTCTCTCTTTAATGCCCAACTCAGGGCCAATCTTTCCCTGAAACACTCCCCTATGACTGTTCTACAGGTGAAAATGAGCTTTCCCATCTCAAGGTTCTTGAAGCACTTAATTAAGCTGTAAGAGAAAGTAAAGTACAAAGAAAAGGATTAAATAACTTCCCTGTTTCAAGCTGTAAGTTGGAGAGCTGGATCTGTGCTGTGTCTTTCTAGCTCACCTCAAAGACGCTGTCTCACAAACAAGGGGCACTGAACGTTTGCCAGATGAAACAAGACCACTGAAATGACAATGTCAGAAGTCAAACGAAGGCCCCTCTTTTCTACTATTATGGGAGCTCCACGGGGCAGGGGCCCCACTCTGCCACAATGCCTTTTACGGCATGGTAGGGACAGAAATGTTCATGGATGAAACAAAACGAACTTCTATTCTGAAATGATCCCACTCCAAAGGCCTTTTGTTCAAAGCAAGGTTTAGGGTTTGTTTTTTTTTTTTTTTTTTTTTTGGTAACAGAGCCCATAGCTGACTCCCAACCCCTTAAGCAACTGCTTCACTTGGTTCAGATTTCTCCAGGCCACGGCTCTGTAAACTGAGAGCGGTTATGGAGTGTTCTTGCATCAGGTCGTTCTCCAATTCTTGTGGCCCGGGCAGATTAGAAAACACATGAGCTGCTTAGCGTGATGTCTGGCTAAGTCAGGAAAATCAGATTTGATCCAGATGAATTTGCATTCTTTCTTCTCCCTCCTCTGTCCCTCAGCCCTGTAATGTTATAACTTAACAGGGAAATGGCCAGGCCTGCCCAGGGAAATCCCCAGAGGATTAACTGCTGAGGAGGGGCTTGGGGATTATCTAAGTCAGGGAGAGGCTCTTAACCTGGGCTCTCTCAACTTGGGTTTTTAAAAAAAACACCCCACTCCTCAATAACTATTTCAATATAACTGCTTTCTCTTATGCTTCTATGTATTTATCTTGCTTCTTTAGAAAGATGATTCTGAAAAGAGAGACCTCCAAAGGACCGCCCCCTTCCCGTCACCACCCAGATGTCACCCCTGGGAAGAGATGACAGGACCTGGCCAGGTTGCAGGGCTGGGATGCCAGCAGAAGCCCCACTCTCCCTCCCCTGCCATCACACCTCTCACAATACAGCACCGACAGCCGTGAGGGGCCAGGAAACGAGAACCAAATACAAAGAATGACGGCAATGTTCCAGAACCACACTCAAAAGGCCGACTCCAACGAGCCCTGACTGTCAGATTTGGGCTCAGAAAGGGATGGAGGCCCTGTCCCACAAGGCTCTCACCAGGGATTTGGGGGCCAAGTTTGCCCACAAGAGCTGAGCCCCAAAGGAGCAGAAGTAAAAAGAGCACGGGCTTGGGGAGGCAGCCACTGAGGGCGGTAATGTGACTGTTCCTGGAAGGGGGAGCCGGACTAGGGAAAGGAAGGCTGGACAGAAAAAACAATGGGGACAAGGCCATCCCAGGCATGTCAAGAAAAGGAAGCCCCGGGGTCATGACAGGATGGATGGCAGCTCGCTGCCACTCTCAGCAGCCTGTGTCTGACTGCCCTTATTTACAAAGGAGGCTGTCCCTGAGCCAGCAAGGGGGTGCCGTGCCACACAGGGCAGTGTGGAGTCAGCATGGCCCGAGTTCAAGTGCAGCCTCAGCAGCGCCCTGTGACCCTGAGCAAGGCACTTCTCTGCTGCCTCAGTCTGACTGTAAAACCTCCCTCCCATGGTGGTTAATGAGGATCAACTGAGACAGCATTGGCAAAAAGTGCTTATCTCAGTGCCTGGCACATGGTAGGGGCTTTGAAAAAAAGCATATTCCCTCCCCTTGGTTATGAGGGCGGGAGTCACTGGGAAGTAACACGTAAAAAAGAAATGGGCTCCAATAAAATATTTTAAAAATTTGTCTGCCTCCCCCTCCCCATTAAAAAAAATAACACAATAATCTGATGAGCGAACATATCCAGAAGGTACTTTATGTTCCTAAATAAAATGACATTCTAGCCAGAAAGAACTTTGCAAAGACTACTAAATCCAACTGAATCTTGCTCCCATCTGATCCTCTGTGTGAAGCATTTAGCACAGTGCCTGGCACATAGCAGGTGTTCGAGAAACACTTCTCTCCTGCAGCTACTTCCTTTTTTTTTTTTTTTTTTTTTTAAATAAAGCTTTTTATTTTCAAAACATACGTATAGTTTTCAACCCTTGCAAAAACCTTGGGTTCCAAATTTTTCTCCCTCCTTTCCCCTCACTCCTTCCCCTAGATAGCAAGTAATATATGTTAAGTTCCACAATGATCTTGCTGCACAAGAAAAATCAGATCAAAAAGAAAAAAAAGAAAACAAAATGCAAGCAAACAACAAAAAGAGATTGCAGCTTGTCTGAATCATCTCATTGTTGAGAAGAACCACGTCCATTAGACTTGATCATTGCATATTATTGCTGTTGCCGTGTACAATGACCTTCTGGTCCTGCTCATTTCCCTCAGCATCAGTTCCTGTCAGCCTCTCCAGGCCTCTCTGAAATCATCCTGCTGGTCGTTTCTTACAGAACAAAAATACTCCATAACCTTCATAACCCATCACTTGTTCAGCCACTCTCCACTCAGTTTCCAGTTCCTTGACCTGGTCTTCCCTTCTTTTCTACCTCCCACTAAAAGCCTCAGTCTCTAAAAGTGGCACCCCACTGCACAATTAGAAGTGGTTTACCCAATACTACTACCTTGTGACTTGGGAAACTTGAAATTACCCAAATGAAAACTGGGAGCATGGAAAGGGTGGCTTTAAGCCCCCCGAGCCCAGACGGCAGCCTGGCTGCCGCCCTCCCCTAAGTGTAACCCAAATGGACGAACACAGTGACAGCAACCGTGAGAGCTGGTGACTCACACAGAAAGGGATCAGAGGAAACTACAGATGCACGGGGCACCCAACAAGACGAGCTCTCCATTATCCATGGTTGGGAAGTGAGCAGCTCAAGGCGAAGCAGGCTGACAGAGGAAAAGGAAAGAAGAGTTGGTCTCATGCTGTCTCTGGCATGGACTGTAAGACTTGGGGGGGGGGAGCACCTCCGAGGCTGGGCTTCAGCTGCCAGCTCCCCCAGAATCACCTCGAGGAGTATGCTCCCTAAGGAAGGCAGAAAGATGAAGGTCTAGTCTGTGAGGCTGGGACTGCTATCTGGGCCCACAATCCCCGGGCTCCACTCGCTCCCTTCCTTCCAGATTCTAAACTCTCGGCAGCTGGGCTCTCCACCTCTTCACTTCCACTCTCCAGAATCCTCAATGGCCTCTTAGTGGCCAAATCCAGTTGTTTTTTCTCAGATTCTCATTCTGCTTGACTGATCTGTCTGACCAAGGCTCCATCCTAGGCCCCCAGGCTCTCTCTCTTTGGATGATCCAGTCACTTCCCAGGGTTCAATGGTCAACTCCGTGTAGAGAGCTCTGAGCTCTAGCTATCATGCCCTAACAATTCTCCTGAGTTAGTCTATCAGTCCATTCAACATCTATCAATCACCTACTAGGTGTCGGGCACTGGGCAAAGTACTGGGGAGACTAAGAAAAGCTCAACATGGCCTACCTCAAGGAGCTCAGTCTAATGAGGGAAACCACAAACCAACATATACCAACAAGCTAGAGGCAAGGTACAGTGAAGGTGCTGGGAAAGGCTTCCCGTAAAGGATGAGATGAAAGGAACCCAAGGAGGCCGGTAAGTAGAAAGAGGAAGGCATATGTTCCAGGCATGGGGGACGGTTAAAGAAAAATGCCCAGAACCAAGAGCCGGAGACTTGATTGAGCAGGGAGGAGTGGGGCTTGGTGGTGGAGGGCTCTGAACACCACACAGAGTACTTTGAAGCCTCAGGAGTGGTCAGAGCTGGGCTTTAGGAAGATCACTTGGTGGGAGTGCCAAGAGACGGGCAAACAGGCCCACCGCCCACAAGCTTCCATACCAGGAGATGGAGCAGAGGGGAAATCACAGGCCCCAAAGAACCAGCTCTCAAATGGACACCTTGAACTGTATCCAAAAGAAGAAGTCATTCCATTTCCTTGCTTAACTTGCTTCTTCCACTTTTCCCCATGACTGTCCAGGACACTGCCATCGTCTCGGACCTACAGGCTCGAATTTTCCCTCTCACTCACCAAGTCAAATGCGCTGCCATTCTGGATATTGCTCTGACATGTCTCCTCTCTTGAGACACTGCCAGTCTCTGGGGTTCTCTGGCCTCCCTCACTTGTGGTCTGCTGGGGGTCTCCCGGCTCCCCTCATTTCTACATGGCTGCTGCCATGGGATGATCTTCTCAACTCTTCTAAACTTGTGCCCCAAAGTTCTGGTGCCTCCCTAGGCCCTCTAGGGTTGAACAGAAAACCTTGGATGGGCTCCGAGAGCCTTCCCACAGCGGCCCCTTCCTGCCTCGGCTCCCCTCCGTACCATATCCGCTCTGCTGGAACTGGCAGCACTGGACTCTTTGTCATTCCTTACCCGTGAGCCTCCCAGGGTCTGTCCCTCACATCTGCAACGCCTGGTGTCTTGGCCCCCTTCGCCTGTAGGCCTTTCCTGGTCTCTTCACTCCCCAGTTAATCTTTTACTTACACTATCTGTGCCATACGTGCACCCTGTAATCTGTGTGTCGTCCCACTCATCAGAAGGTTGGGTTTTCTGAAGGCGGGGGGGTGGGGTGTGTATCTCCAGTGCTCAGTGGGGCGCCAGGCACACAGTGGTCATGCAGTAAATGCTTGCCGAATGACTGAGCTGCAGTTCTCTTCTCCATGAACTGAGGGTTCACAGGATCAGACAGTGGGAGGGACAAGTGAAGGAAATGCCAGTGCCCGGAGCCAGGAAGCTGAGCAGCATCCAAAGCGAATCTGCACTCAGATCTTCCTGAGCCCAAGCTCAACCCTGAGCTCATGGGGAGAAAGTGCTCTGTCCTTTATCATGAAGACCCTAGCTTCTTGGCTCTAACGGGACTCTGGCTGAGGGTAAAACAAGGCTCGCTTTCCTCCAACTCTTATTTGCAGCCTCCACAGCAGAGGGCTGCAACTGGTCCCCAAGGCAGCCCCTTCCGAGAAAAGCCTCAAGGACGCTGCGGAGGGGCTGCTCCCCTCCCTGGCAGGCTGGAACAGGCATGAGTCTGACCACAACATTAAAGGCCTTGGGGGTTAAGGAGCTCAAGACTCCTTCAGCTAGCAGCAAGACACAATGTCCACTGAATGCAAGTGTGCGTCTGCCTTCGCTCGGGCAGACAGAGGCTAAGGTCTGGAGGCCCTCTTCTCATAGGGTGGGTAAGGTCTGGAGGCCCTCTTCTCTGTGGAGTCTGAGAGGACGAGACTTGCTCTCCCAGGCTTTCCGTAAAAGCCCCTCTTTGCCAGGTTCTGGGCCTGCTGGCTCACTCCCTCACAGGCGTCATATTGCTTTATGCTTGAACATCATGCTTGTCAAAACACCTGATAAATACACAGGCAGAAATGGATCTCTAATGAAATTTATGTGGCCCTATCCTGGATGATAGAATTGAGAACAAGTTCATTAAGTAGATGAAAATAAATTGTATGCGCCTGCTAACACCTTCAGAGATAAAACACAATTCAAAGTGACCTTGACAAATGGTGTCTCCCCAACAAGGTGAGGTTCCCCGGGAAGAGGATAAGAAAGTGCTTTCTTTCATTCAAGAGACCAGAAACCTCCGACGGTGGCCGGCCCAACCTCCCGTGACACAAGAACCAACAGATTCTCATTTTGTGCAGAATGCTTAAGGGGAAACTGAGCTGCAGAGGCAAGGGAGACACCCACTCCCCACAGGCAGGAGGAAAAGGCCCAGGCAGCTTCTCCCTCTGGAGAATAAAGAAGGTGCTGCACACGCACACACATGTACATGTGCATATGCACATATATGCACACACACACACCATTCATGCAGGAATTCTTTTTCTGGCAGGCTGGGAAGAATTTCTGCAAGGGCTCTTTACTTGGCATTGGAGCTGACTAGTAAAAACCAAGTGCCCCCGCTCCCGGCGCGGAGTGCCAGCCCTCTCACAGCGGACCTTTGAGTGCCGCAAGGCCACCAATGACTGCAGGCGGCCTGGCCCAAGCACATGCTGCAACCTCATCTGCAAATATGGGCAACTGTGTGGGAAATACAGGGAGAAGCTGGTTTTGAAAAATACAACTGTCCCCATCTGTCCTCAACCTGCTGAGCAAGCCCAGGACGAGAGCGTCTGGGCCTCAGACTGCCGAAAGTACCAGGTGAAGTGGGTCCGGAGAGGCCTCCCTAAGCCCCTCATGAAGTGGGGGGACGCCACCCTCAGCCTAGGGCAATCAGCCAGCCAGAACTCCTTCCGGCCCCAAGCTCACCCTTCTTTGCACCCCATATGTATCCCAATTCTCCCACAAATGAACAAAATGGGCTAAATTATCCCTGGGCCAAATTTGATTTCCTCAATGATGCTTTAAAACATGGAGAATCCAAGAAATAAAAGTCACCCCCTCTGCCAACCTTAATTATGGCTTAGATGCCCTGTGCCTCAGTTTCTTTCATGGTGAACTGCTGCCTTTCCTTCCTGCCCCATGGGGATACTTAACCAGCCACAAGAGCCACAGTGGGGGGCCACGAGGGCTGCACAGCAGCCATGGAGGCGCACCGAATGAGCGGGGGAGACAGAGCTGGGCCAGAAAGTTCAGAAGGAGCCAGAGCCCAGAGCCCAGGAGGAAGCTTCCCCACAGAGGCCACAGCCTAATCTGCACATGTCACCTAGTGGTTCCTCCACAAAGGAATGAGAGGAGGGAATCCGTGCCACCCACACAGCAAGCATGATGCAGGTTCTCAAGCCCAGGACCCATGGCGGAGACTTATGTCCATGAGTCTCTGGGAGCATCAACCCCGAGCCTACTGCATGGCAGGCAGGGGGGCTTCCCAAGTCCTGGGAGAAGCAGCTCGGTGGGTCCTCAGAGGCTGTGCCAGAAGCCAAGCTGGGGCCTAGCTAAGGGCAGAGAGCCCGTCACCCAAAGGACGGCCACAACAATGAGCATTTCAGGCAGGAGCAGAAGGCTGCTCACCGTGGGGCCTGGGGGCCCATCTACCTGACCTCTGAATTTTTCAGTCCAGGAGCAGGGAACCACAGCTGAGGGAACAGCTCTGACCCATGAAGAGCCGAACCTGCTCAGAACCTCGGGGCCCAACCAATCAAGCAGTTATGAGGCACCGACCACGTACCCGCCCTGTGCCAGGAACCCAAAGGCAAAAACAGAATAACTGCTCGAGGAGCTCACTATTGAGCTAGAGAAACAACATGGTTCCAACGTGAGGGTAATTTGGGCAGGGGGTGGCAGCAGAGCTGGAGATCAAGACCGGCCTCCGGCTGAAGGTGACCCGGGCAAGATGAGAGGGCCCAATACCCACGTGACAACTGTGGGGAAAAGGATGCCGCGACTCCGAGGCAGGGGGCCTCGGGCGAGCTGGGCTTGGAGTCGGAGGCATCACTCGGCCATCCGGGCATCAGTGAGGCTGGGGCAGAGAGCAGGACGGGCAGAGAGCAGGACAGGCAGAGGTGTGGGAGCCTGCATTGGGCTACCTGAGCTTGCAGGAGCCCATGAGACCCTGGGAAATGAGGTCACTGAGTGGGGGGGAGTAAACCAAAGGTTCTTATTATGCTCGAGACATTTTCAGAAAATCTCTAGCAGTCGATCAGCTCATCGATTTGGCCGAGATGCTGATGGGGAAGGGAAGGGGTATCTTCTCGCCCAAGCCCACCAGCCCCATCCTGAACCCCAGACTTCCCAAGATACAACAACAGATGTGAGCGGGAAGATCAGTGGCTATTGTCTCCCCGTGGCCGCCCCTGACTCCAGAACGGCAGTAACATCCTGACAGACAGTGAAGACGGCGCCCGGTCGCAATTAGGGAGGGGCCCCCCCAAAAGCAAAGGCGTCGGCGGGGGCAGAGTCCCCTGGGGTTCTTTCTCCTACTCACCATTTCTCTGGCTATTTCCAAGGCTTCCTGCAGCCCGTAGAGCCTGCCACAGACCAGGTAGATGCCGTTGGCCCAGAGAACACAGCCCTCATGGACCCAAAGTTCATTACTGTCTAGAGGTAGCTCGGGAATGTGTAGCTCCAGCTCGGGGCCTGCGCCTTCCAACGTGGGCCCCGCGGGCTTTGAGTCCGAAGGAGGCTTTTCGCTGCTGCTGCTGCTGCTGCTACTGCTGCTGCTGCTGCTGCTGCTGCCGCCGCCGCTGCCGCCACCATTGCCTCCACTGCCGCCCTCTGTGGTGGCCTTTTTACAAGGGATCCCCCGGGAAAGGGAGCGAGGGGCGCCACTGCAGTCCTCCGAGCGGTGTCGTCTCTTAAACCTGGGGTGGGCGGCCAGGCTCCGCTGCTCCTTCTGCTCCTTTGGCTGTGGGGGAGGCGGCGGTTGCTGCGGCTGCAGCTGCGGCTGTGGCTCCTCCTCCTCCTCTTCTTCCTCCTCCTCTGTGTCGGTCTTGGGGCAGCCGTTGGAAGCGCTTTTGTGCCGTACCTTCACTTTGTTCTGCATTTCCGTGGCTCTCTTGGGAGGCGGATTCTTGGGGAGAGTGGCCACATAATCCTGCGGGTAGAAGGGACCGAAGAGGTCGCCCATGTTCCGGTAGCTGGCCCACTTGCCACAGAGGCAGCAGACCAGGTGTCCCAAGACTGAGGACTCGGTCACGACGGGGCCCTGAAGGACAAAGGAGGACGAGGGCAGCACCTTGCTTTCGGCGCTGCTGGGCGGCGGGGTCAGCGCGCGCTGGCCCTTGCGCCCTTTCACCAGCTTGCTCTGCTCCTCCTCCTCGGCGTTGATGATTGTGCAAACGGCCCCGATCTCACACTTGTTCACCACGTGAATGTAAGGGAAAAAGGACTTGTTCTTGGCGTCGCTTTTATCCAGCGGCTGGGTGGCGTACTTTAATTTGATCTCCGGCTCCTGGGGTTCGACGATGGGAACTGCCTGCTTGGTTTTCCGTTTTCTGGGCTGAGCCCCCGGCTTCCTCCTCTCCCTCCGCTGCCTCTGTTTTTTGGGTTTGGGCTCGCCGTCTCCAGAACCTTCTGTGGCCTGTGTTGGGGGTGGGGGCGGGGGTGGGGGCTGCTGTTTCTTTTGTTTATTCACACTTCCGATGGGTCTCCCCTTTTTCTTTCCTGATGGGAAATAGCCTTTTGGGGGGAAACACTCTTGCTTAGGCGAAACAGTGACTGTTTCTCCCTCTTTTTCTTCAGACTTGGTATTTGGCTCAGGGGTCAAGATGCCCGCGGGTGAGACCCCACTTTGGGGGTCAGGGAAGCCTAAAGGTCCACTTCCCGCCAAAGACCCATCTGGTCTTCCTTGGCTCCCGACAGGCTTCTGGGAGGCCGGGGTGGCCAGAGCCCCAGAGGCATCTTTTCCAGCAGTCCCGAGGTCTGGAAGGGTCTCCTTCTTGATTTTGTCTTCCCCGCTACTCCGCCAGTCTTCAGAGGTGCGAGGGAGAGGGGCTTCACTGTTCAGATCCTGGCTCACCGGGCCACCCAGTTCAGGTGTCATCCCCTCTCCCTTCCTTTTATCCACGTCAGCTTCATGGCCTGCGGGGGTCCCGCCTTCTGGCGGGCCACTCTTCAGAGCCAAGATGTCGTCCAGGGTGACCGCGTCTCCTCCGGCCTCGGCGCTGCTGGAGGGAGCGCTCCTCCTGATGTTGGGGGAGGTGATCTTCTGAACGATAGCTTCCAGTTTCAACCCCCGGCCCTTGCGGGGCGGAAGTATCTTGGTCTTGGTTGGGCTCGTGAGGCTGACAGCAGGGCAGCCCCTGTTGTCGGGGCTCGAGAGATCCTTGGAAGCCTCTCTTTTGGGGAGAGATTTCACATCCTGGTTGTGAGACATGTGAGCGTAGGAGTTGAAGGCTTTATCGGCTCCTTCTTTCGAGACAGAGAGCAGTCGGCCCTTGTCATCGGTGCTACCGCTCTTCCCGTCCTGGGACTGCCTCTTGCTGGGGATGGGAGAGATGAAGGAGCGAACCCGTCGCCGCATAATTAAAGGGTTTTGGGGGGACTGATCCTCCTGCCCCGGGAGCCTCAGCATCACGTTGCCGGGTTTGGATGACGGTGCGGCCTCGGCCAGCCCGTGCCCGTCCGCCTCGTGGGGAGGGCCGTAGCGCTTTTGGTTGGCCATGCCCGGGGGGCCGCCGCTCTTGGCTGGCGAGGTCTGCCGGGAGAGGTCCCAACAGGACTCCTGCTGCAGCTTCTGGGATCCGTGCTTCAGGTCAAGGCCCTTATTGGAAGGGATGCCGTCGTTTGCCATGAGGCATCGGCCGGACTCCTGATTCCCGGGATCATGGTAAGGGGGCGGACCGTACATCATGCCGTCCTTGTCGTTTTTCAAAGGGCTTCTGACTCTGTCGAGAAACTGTTGCTGCCGCGGGCTCTTGCGTGGGCCCTCGGGTCTGTGCTGAGCTGCGGCGATGACGCCCTGAGCGGAGCTGCTGCCCCACTCTTTGTAGTCCTCCGGCTGCTGATACAGCTGCCTTTTGTAATGGAGCTGAGAGTTCAAGCCCGGGGTAGGGTCCCCATAAGCGTGAGGTCTCGTATTGGGGTGATAGGCGGAAGGCAGACTTTCAGAGTTTGGGGAGAAGGGAGCATGCAAAGAGCTCCTGTTGGCCCTCTCAAACGCCATGTGTGGGTTCATGTGATGAGGATCGCCCCCGGGGCCGCGGCTGCGTCCAGGAGACATCTTCAGTTTCTCCGCCAGGTCGTGGTACTGAGAAGGCGAGCGGCCCCTCATGCCCTCCCTGCCTCCCATTCTTCCAGGCACTCGTCTCATCGGGCTGGGCCTGCTGTCCTGCTGGGAGCCGTACTCCGAGAGCGTGTCGTGGGTGGCAGCGCCCGGACTGGCGTTGCCGCGGTAGGATTCGTGCTTGATGCCGGTGGGATGGCAGTGGTCACCAGACTTCTTGCTGTTGAGGCTGCCTTGGGATTTAGACTGTTCGAAGTCTTCCTCTTTTATCTGCCCGCTCTGGGATTTCATTTTGGTTTCCATGGACACCAGACCACCCGGAAGAATGACCGACTGGCTCAAACTTGGATTGAGGCGCTCGTTCCTGCCCATCCTGGCATCGGCACCCATGTGTCCCAGGTTGTGGGCGCCGGGGTCCCGGACCAGCTGCCGTAAGGGTGAGATGTCACAGATCACCGACCTCCGTTCCGAAAGGCTTCCCCCGGGCTCGTGGGCTGATGACGGAGATTCCATTTCAAACTTCCTGGGGATGGGATAGTCAGCCAGGTTGATCTGCTTCATATCGGGAGTGGAGCTGCTTGCTTTCCTCTCCCAGGGGCCCCAGTGGGGGTTCTCCAGGAGGGAGCCTATGCTTTTATTGAGGAGGCCCCTGCTCGCTAATTCGTTTGTCTGGCTGATCAAGACATTGGGCCTCATGGCTCCTTCCAAGCCTCCAGCCATTCCTTGATGGTCCTGAGCATTCCTGGAATACCGCCTATCAGGGTGGTGGTGGTAACCCTGGAGGACTTCTTGCAGGAGGCTGGGAAACTTCTCATTGCGACCCTTTCGTTCGCCGTGGCCGCCAAAATCCCCTTTGTCCTGTCCCGAAGGGTACTGAGGAAAGCCGCCGGCATTTCTCTGCATGGCAGACCCCAAGCTGTCTTTGTAGCTGTACCGCAAGCTTCCCGGAGACTTGCTGGGTTCCGTCCTGTTGGGGAAACCCGAGCTGAGAGCGTGTCCCGTCTGGCCATTCCCTTCTCCGTTGTGGTTGGTGCTGCTGTCGCCGCTCTTGGGGCCTTTGTTCCCCGCCTGGGGCTCTGGCTGGGGCAGGGGCCCGTGGCCAGCGTCCTTTGCCCCACCGGTACTTGGTGGGGGCTGGGGGACGGCGGGATCTTCCTCCTGCGAGCCCTTCTCCTGGCTGCCTGCCTTGTCCCCTCGCCCTGACATAGCTTCCCGGGAGACGATCACCCCTATTGGCTTCTCGTTAACTTTCGGGTTGGCGTCCGCGGACAACAAAGTTTCTTTCTCATCTGGCGAGGTGGCGTCGTCCCTCCCCGTGGGGCTGGCACTGAGTTTGGGGGGGTCGCTCTGGGAGGCCTGGGGCGGGGAGGGGTTGGCTTTTTCTGAGGGGCCACCCTTGTAGGTTGTGTCCGAGCTGGTGCTCTGGCCACTCAGCTGCCTCACCCTCTCCCCGGGATCCTCCGAGCTACTGGAGCAGCCTCCGTCCAGCGACTCGGCCAGGGGGGACTTGAGCTGCTCCTCGGGTTGAGAGGAGCCTTCTGAGTTGGTACAGCTGTCGGCTTTCTTGGAGGACGACGATGACCTCTTGGAGTTCTTCTTCTGGGGTGCCAGGGCATCCGACAGGAGCATGTGCTGGACCGTGTTGGGCAGGTTGGCCACTTGGCTGCTCAGGGCGCTCAGGCTGCTCAGCCCCGGGTCTGTGAGCCGTTTTTCGGGCATTCCTTCCACCCCAAAGCCCTTGAAGCCCGCTGTGTGAGAGTTGGGGCTGGGCATCATGGAGGGCGTGGGGCTGAGCTGAGGCATCATTTGCAGAATGCGGTTTCTGGAGCCCATGCTCATGTTGGCCTGCCCACATTGGAGGTTCTCCCCGCTCTGCATGAGAGGAGAAGGGGTGGAACTGCAGCTGGGAGACTGAACCACAGAGGCGGCGGGAGACGGGTTGGAGATGGGGCTGAAGTTCTGGTGGAACTGCATGGGCGACCTCACCGGAACTTCGGGCTGGCTGTACTGCCCCACTTGGCTCTGCATGGAGAGTTTGGGGGCAGTGTTTCCGTAGGGCATCGTATGTTGGGGTGTAGGGTGCGGCGGCTGCTGCTGCTGCTGCTGCGGCTGTTGCTGCTGCCCTCCTTGGGGAAGCTTTGACTGCTCAAAATTTTTCATGGAGGGAGTCTGGTAATTATAGTTTGATTGTGTCCCATAAGCCTGGGCACCAGAGCCCACCGTGTGCCCTTCATATTGGGAGCCGGTGTTCACGCTGTAGCTGCTGTCGTAATTCTGTCCTGACTGGCTAAAGCGCTGAGGGGAGGGGAAGGAGGAGGAGGAAGCGGCCGCGGAGGTCTGGTAGTGTTGGCCAAACTGCCCCACCCGGAGCTGGTAGCCGGCACTGGAGGAGGGCAGGGCGGCCGGCCGCTGCATGGGCTGCAGGTGGGAAGAGCTGGAGGCCGGCTGGCCCGACGCCTGGGGCAGAGGCTGATGGGACTGATAGAGCTGCTGCCTCAGCTGCTGCACTTGCTGCTGCTGCTGACTGGAGGCCTGCTGCTGGTACTGAGTGCTCCCGGGAGAGAAGGGCCCGCTGTAGTCCTGCTGATAATGAGACACCCCCCCAAGGGCCGAGTGCTGAGTCTGGAACTGGCCCACGTGCCCCTCGCCCCCGTACTGGCTCCCGAAGCTGCTCCCTTGAGGCGGTCCGTAGCTCTGTACTGGCCCCGAGGGTCTGCGCTGGGTGGGCTGCTGGTTGCCTGGAGTCACAGGGTCTTTGTTGGAAGCCATATAATAAAATTCTCCAGCTTCTTTCCTGAAGCCCTGGTAGCTCTGATGCCCAGAGCCCTCACCGGCCATCGCCGCTGCCGCCGCCGCCCCGCGACGCCCGCCGCCTCCGCCACCGCCACTGCCACCCCCACCCCCTCCTCCTCCCCCTGCAAAGTTCTGGAACATCTGGGCCTGCTGCCGGGGGCTGAACTCTTCCAGCCGGGATGAAGCGTGCACCTCCTGGGGGTAGCTCTGCTGGTTTCCGTGGTAACTGCTTTGCTCCCGAAAGGACTGCATACTGCTCAGCAGCAGAGCAGCAGGCCAAGAGCCCTCCTAGAAGGGAACAAACAGAAAAAGAAAAAAAGTCAGAGAAAATGTTTTTACTGACAGCGGCCAAATTGCAACTGAAATTCACAGATAAACCCCTAACCCCCTTTAACAACATGTCCAGTCAGCTGACCCACAGATCGAGGTGAGTTTCCCTGTCCACCACCTTCTGGAAAAGCTAACAGGCAATGAAACGTGTGTGTGTGTGTGTGTGTGTGTGTGTGTGAGAGAGAGAGAGAGAGAGAGAGAGAGAGAGAAAGAGAGAGAGAGGCTGTGAGATACACATGGGGTGGCAGTGTCAATGAGAAGGTTTGGTGAGAGGTGGGGTAGGAAAGGCGCTGAGTGAGGGGGGGTGTTCCCAAAGGCCCCTAACATCTCCACCTTCCCTCCCCGCACACACTCCCATCCAAAGTCGAGCAGGTTTCCATGCCTGGCAATTCCAGGCTCACCCATCACTGGTGGGAAAAGAGCAAATCCAAGTCTGTGCTCTGAGGGCGTAGGCCCCAAAGTGTGCCCAGGCACCCGCGTCTGCCATGTCACCGCCTAGATTTAGCTCTTTAATCGACACCATCGTGCCCTGTCCCTACGCATTTAATTAAGATCATACTGAGGAGCTCCATGGCCTCCTTTCCATTCAACCCCAAGCCTCTTGATGGAAAAGGCTGAAAGTTTCAGATGTCTCTGAAGTAAATCAACCTCCCCAAAGGCTTCCTATTCCTGCAAAGCACTTATGCCAAATTAAAGAATGCCTGTGGCCTGGGCTTTCGTGAGCCTGGGGTGCTCTCCCCACTGAGCCTTGGAGTCCTGCCATGGGCCTCCTCAAACGGTCACCAAGCTAGGCCCTCTCAAGAGTGGGGGTGCGTGTGGGTGAGCGTCGCTCCCACCTCTCTCTCAGTCCAAAGGAGGGCCCCAAGGGGCCAAAGCACAGAGTACCATTTCTCTTCCTGCACCTCATCACTGGAGAAGTTGGGCAATTTTCTGCTATGCTGAAAATAAGTTTGATTTTCTACCTCCAAAGTTACCCTTAGCAAGTCTCAAACCCAAATCATCTAAGAACTGGAACCAAGATTGCCTCTTTTGAAAGAATTCACCTTTTCTTCTAGTTAAAAGAATCTTCAGGATTCTCACTGTTTAAAGTTGGAAGGAGTCAACGTGGGGCAAAAAGTCTGCGTTCATTCACTTCCACTGTCCTCATTTGAGTCCAGAATTCATTTGGTTTTCCTGACAGCAATCAGCACAGAGTAGACTTAAAAAACGTCCAAGTCAGCCAGTCACCACTAACAGACACCCTTACTTTGGGATTAGAATCAGCTTAAACATGAGCAAGCGCGTAGCATGGCCTTCCGCAGGGAGCAAATGCTTTTGTCTCTGCATGTCCTGCTCTCTTGCTGCACACCTGCTATGCTGTTCTTCTGAAGGATATCTTACTCAACTTTTAAAAACGGATTCCAGATATAGGATAATCAGGCTCAAAGTTTTAGCAGCCTTCAGGAAAATTAGAGGAAAAACAACCCTATAAAAAGCCAATAGAAATAGGTATCTGGACAGTGAACAACTACTTTAAGATGTAATCTCTCTGTAAATAAAACCAACGCCTTAGCTCGGGCCTCTCTCACCTTGCACAAGCCCAAATGCTCTCCTTAACATCAAGGCTAACCCGGTCTCTTTCACATGGGATCACTTGTCCATCTGCTGAAGACCTGCTACAATGAGGGCGCTGGATGGTGAGGAAGTGGAGACCCTGGGGCCCTGCTCGCAAGGGACAAAGGTGAAAAAAACCACAGGATCCTAGAGCGGAGACACACGTGTCCAGTGATTATGATAGAAAGATCTTTCCTTCACCCTTGTTCTTGGGGGCAATCTCAAGAGGAAAGGAGCATTTCTTTTACTAAATCCCAACCAATATATATGCTTTCAGATTTAATACAGTCAAATTTTGAGTCTAATGTTCACCTTCTTATTGCAGGGTTCCAGCTTAAGATACTGGATCAGAAACAACTTAGTAGGAAACCAATAAGAAGGTAAATTTGGAAGACTTGACTGGTCAAAGCAATCACCCCTTGGCAGCTGCAGCAGGCTGATGCGGCGCGTGTGGATGGGTTGGGGGGCGGAGGGAGACACCGATATTCAGACGCCAATGGAGCACTTGACTTGATTTTGCTTGATCACACTTGTTTGTTACAAGGAAAGGAGGGAGGGGACTTCTAGCCAAAGTATTGAGGGATTGATACGTAATAACAGTGATCAAGAACAAAAGGGAGAAGGAGCCTAACAAGAACAAAGAATCCCAAGCTTCCCAAAGGGAACAGAAGGAAGCTCAGGAAAGGACAGAGACAGCGATGCAGCCCTGCCATTACCGCGTTAAATTTAACATCTGATTAAAAATACACCGTAATATGAGGGCAGTTTCATGTAGAATCCCCACATTAGTATTTGTTGGTGTTTGTTAAGGAATGAAAAGGGAAATGTAATTTTTTAAAAATGAAAATTCTGAAGAACCGATAATATACCTCCTCTCTCAAAGCGGAGAGGTGGACACCTACTGGTTGGAATCCTATGTATATTTTCAGATTTTTTTCTTTTGAACTGAATTGCTTTTCTTTAGGGTTAGAGCTAACTAATCTTTATCCCAGGAGGGGTTCGACCTCTGGGAGGTAGGAAGGAAAAAACTGAGATATAAGATAAAGAGTGTCACCAACATTTTTAAAAGCCCTTCGGAATGAGAGGAAAAGGAGTTAATAATTACAGGTGATCAGGTTTCCTCTCCAAACAAACGTGAAAAGTAATCTGAGTGGGCCAAAGCTGAAAGAATCACTTTATAGAAACAAATCTGGCTTCTCCCAAGTGCCCTCCTGCTGTCGGATGAACTGCCACTACTCTGGACTGAACCCTGGGCCAGTCCGCACAGACCCTTCCCCTCCCTGTGGAAAAGGCTGGGGCTCTTCCTCTGACACAGGCCTCCATTTTGCCCTTCTATTACCACTGCATCTCGTCTAATCCATCCATCTACTCACCCTAACGTCCATTCCCAGTAAGTGTTGAACTTTCCCCCCTCACACTCTATGAGATAGGAAGCAAGAATTCAATATGAGGCTGACTGGCCCAGTTGGAAGGGAGCCCATGGCCCATGTAATCCAATGGCTCACTCACGGGCCCATGCTTGGATTATTACGAAACTTTCCAACCTGCCTCTGTCCCACCAATTCTGCCCTCACCTCCCTTTCAGTAATCCTGTACGAGAACATGGAACTAATCTTTCCAACACCTGCTTTCTTCCTCCTCCTCCTCAGTCCAAACCCGTCTGTCCCATCAAAATCCCCTGGGAAGCCCCGGCCATTGTGATGGAGGGGCCTTGGAGGTGCTCTGCCCCTGCTGCCTCGGCCCTGTGCTAACGAGTCTTGGGCACATAGGTCCGGGCTTATTTCCTTACGGGACCTCAGGGAGGTCTAGCCTGTGAACTCTGCTTCTGCTTTCAGATTCCAAGGCTTGGAGACCATCTAGCCTCAGCCCTTCGCTTGGCCATGAGGAGGGAACCCCAAAGGAATCACTCAGAGTCTCCTAGAGGCATGGCAGGGGGATCGAAGGTTGCTGGCAGAGAAGGTCACAGCTTCTGCCACCACAACTAAGCAGCTCCAAAGTGCACTCAGTCCCTTTTCCTTTCCTCCTTCCCTCCCCTTCCCCTTGCTCCAGGAAAGGCTCTTTGCTAGTTCTCTTTTTTTTTTTTTCCAATCCTGTTTCCCCAAAAGCACAAATTGGGATTTAGAAATGCAAGGCTTCCTTTGGTATGAGCCAGCTGTCTGAGAGAGCCTTAAGAGCAGAAAGCCAAGGCCCTTCTCCATTACAACCGCCTTGGAGGCTGGCAGGGATGGTGACCCGCTCCCTTTCCAGATCAGGCAGATGGCCCAGTGACACCCTGCCCCGGGCCTGCCCCTTCCACTCTGCTCTTTCCTGATCCAAAGTGCCACACTTCCACTTCTGGCTTACTTGGTTCACCTCCCACGGCCAATCACCTGCCTTTTATCTCCAATCTCTCTCTCATTCATCCTCCCTTCCATTCTCAGGCTAGCTGGGTCCAGCCCTCAATCAGTGTCTTGGGCCTCCAAACTATTAGAGTGACCTGTCTACCTCCCACCCACCCCTCCCTTCACCCACCCTACAGGCTACATTAATTTTTCTCAATCCGACTCCTTTGCTCAAAGACCTCTAATGGGCCCCCACTGTCTACTGGGCAGTCAGTCAATCAACAAGCAATTATTAAGCGATCACTATGTGCCGCAGTCCAACCAAGTGAGCTCAGTGGCCCAGAGCTCCCCGCAGTCCCCTTTCCGGTGCTCATCCACGGCACCTTTTGGGGGGCAATCTTCTCATTCATCTCATTTTCTACCAGCAGATGACCTCGGTTGACTTTTCAACTCTCTCTAGACTGGGGACAGGAGATGGGAAGGAGAGGTGGGGCCCCGGTTTCTTCATCTGTAAAAAGTGTGATAATCCCCGTGGCAGCCACATCTCTCAAGAGTGCCAACATCAAAGCCATTTATTCTGGGAGAGCCTCCAGGGGCAGCTCGAGTCCCAACATTCTATGACATCAGATCTGGGGATTTGAGTGGAGTCTCTTCCAATACATCCCACAAAAACAATTCTCTCTAAAGTACATGAGAGCTCCCTTCTGAGGAGCTGTGGGAGACCCGGCTCAGAAAGGGCCTCATCACATGATCCAGCTCCAAGAGAGGCTTCCCATCTCCCCAGTGACCTTTCCACGAAGCTCTGACCCCGCCACCTGCTGCTAGCCGTGCACCTGCGCTGCCCCTGAGGCTGGCTCTCCGTGCTATGGGAGGGCAGCTCCAGGGGCCCCCGGGCTTCCCAGCCACACGAGCGTAACCGCACACATAAGCTTTCTACATGGCTCTTTCATCACAGGCCTTCTCAAAGCCCTCGTTGCCTCCCCAGCTCCGGAGCCACGGCCGAGCTCCCTGCAGACCCACCGCAGCCGGCCGCCATGGAGCTGTCCACAAACCCTCCCCACGCCTGCGGAGCCATCACTCACCTCCACTTAGTTACCCCTCCCGCTCCCTATTCCCCCAAACATTTATCTCTGACCGGAGTCTGGTGTAAAAAAAACTGAGAAACTAGCCTCCTACTGGGCAGCTCCCACTGCCTCCCCAAGTGTTCACTCGAGAGCCTCTATCTCCCACGGCTTAAATCAATCCTGAAAAACGCCCCCATGGCAAGGAGAGGGCCCAGGCCGGGGCAGCGCTCTGCTACCTGCAGGTGAGCCCCCCACACCCGTCCAGGATAGCTCTGGGCCCTTCTCGGTGAGCCAAGGGGAGCATTTCTTAGATAAGCACGTCTACATTGGAAGGGAAGTCAGTGACCCACGTCCAGGGTCCGGCTTGGACTCCACTCCGGCAGCTTGGAGGGGTCTGTGGGATTTCAGGCAACGATCTCAGCTTCTACGAATTCCACCATCACCTTTATGGTGCCGGTTCTCAAATCCACCCAAACTGCTCCAACCTCTCTGTTGACCTCTGACTGCAGTACCAACTGTCTCCCGGATGTCTCACAGAACCAGACAGTTCCAAGTCAGCGTGTCCAACATTCAACTCATCCAGCATTCAACTCATTCTCCCCCACTTTTTGGGCTTTTTTCTACCTTTCACCCCCTTCTCCCCAGCTAACTCGGCCCCCTGCAACTCCTCCAACAAGGACCTCGCCAGCTCAAGCCCAGGAATTTGCAGGGACTCCGATGCCTGGAACGCTCCTCCCCCCCTCATCTCCACTTCTGGCCTCTGTCAGGCTTCGGGTCTGCTCCCACCGCCTCCAGGAAGCCTTTGCCGAGCCCCCAAAGGCCGGCGCCTTCCCCCCAGTGAGGATGTCTATGTCTGGTCCCAAGCCTTCATTGTACCCCGTTTCCTGGCGAGTTCCTTGAACCCTGTGGCAGGGTAGGGGCTTAACAAATGTTTACTGAATTTAAATACCTCAAGTGCAGAGGATTACAGAGGAATTTAATGAAACACAGTTAACCAAAATATAGAAGCAGATAAAGAAATCCTTCCTGGGGTAGAGCCCCCGACATGAATGCGGCAGTGCTAGTTTGTGTAATGTCTAAGGCAGAAGCCCCAGAAGGAGTCTCTTGTCTCGGCCAGGAGACCACTGTCCAGGGGCTGCGCACCCCTCCCTGCCCCGAGCTCCCTGTCCACCAAGTGCCTTCCCTTAGGCCTCCTCTCTGCCTGTGACCCATGCTCCTCCCTCTCAGAGGCAGGGAGCCCGGCTTCCTCATCTCTCCAGGCCCCCTTTCACATGGCAGGCATGACTCGGGGCAGGTGCCCCTGGGTCTAAGGGGACAAATGGCCACAGGATTACGGCCTCGCTCTGAGGCACAAAGCACAGTGGCCGGCCCCTATCAGAGGCTTACCAAGTGACCGCTGACTGACCTTCTCTTTGCAGTCTCTGCCCCACTGTGCTCTCCCAGTGCCTCAAAGACACAGCAAAAGCTGCACAAAGGCTTGTTCTTCCGCTCGCCACACACATTTATAACACATTCCATCTGAAGCATTTCCCTCACACCCCTGGGCCAATGACAGAAGTCGCTGTTATTCCCATGTTATAGAATTGGGATTCGGAGAAGCCCAGGGCCCTAAGCTGGAGTCAGAACCAGGATCTGAGCCCCAAGGCCAGGAGATCACTCTTGACCTCCAACCTTCAAAAGCCCCCCAGTACCCTGCCCTCCCAGCCATGGCCAAACTCCTCTGCCCACCACTCAAGGCCTTTCCTGCCAAGTGCCAAACCAGCTCCCCTGGAGTCCTTGACATCCAACATCCTAAACCAGACACCGCCCGCCCTGCTCCTCATTCCCCAAACACCCAAGATTCTCAGCCTGGCTTGGGGATGTCCAGAGAGGGCCACAAGGGCCTGGCTCCAACCGGCTCACAGACCTATTGAAGCTCAACTCCTCCAGAAAGCCCTCCCTACCATCCCCAGCAGCCTCAGAAATTTGGCACACTTCCCAAGCACTATGCATTATCCTGCCTTGCAGGGTGAGACAGATCTGTATACGTCAGCTGCTCTGCAATAGATCTCCCTCCCATCAACTCTGGGGGCGCCTCAGACGTTCCTTAATTTTCCACATTTACATTTTCCCCATCAGACTGAGTTCCTTGGGTCCAGGGCCCGACACGTGGCAAGCGAGTCCAAGATTCATTTGGGAACTAGTTTAGACAATGTGTGGGGTCACAAATGACTCTACAATCATATGGTGTTTTAATACTTATTTCAGATATACTTTCTGAATATGGGCTCACCTGGTATAAAGTAGGCATGCCAAAAAAATGCATGTATGTATGTATGTATGTATGTATATATCTACCACCGTCTTGTCAACAAATGAAGCAGAAGCAGCACTAAGAGCCAGTACCTGGATCTGGAACTTTAGAAACCTCCTGGGCTGTCCTTGTCAATGTCCCTTCTGGCTCTGGTAGGTCTATACTAGGGGGAAAGACACGTGTCTCAGGTTGGTTCTGGTAGCAAGAAGAGCCTACTGGGGATTTAAGATCTGTTGGAGATTCCGCATCTGGGTAAAAAATAAACAGCTGTTGGCTGGGTTGGTGACCCATATGTTGCTTCGGTCTGGCTGAATACTTAGTGAGTGCTTGATTGGACCCAGACAGAGCTGGAGAATGTCTCCGTGCTCTGGGAGTTCATAATTCAGTGAAAAGGCCATAGATGAGTTCTAAGACCCTGTCAGATAAGCCACCTCTAAAAAACAAAGTTATCAGTTTGCCTCAAGTTTCTCTGGAGTCTGCTGGGAGGCCCAGAGAGCAAAGGCCAGAACACTGCAGGCAGAGACAAGCTCCCACTCATCCTGTGTGATATGGCTGAAAACTCACAGCAACTTGACTCTCCTCTTCCTGTCAAGCCCAGCTCAGACACAGCCGTCTCTCCCGCTGAAACCTTTCCAGAATGTCCCAGCGGAGTAATAAAATCATAGCCGGCATTCCTACGGAGCTCTGGGAGGTCAGTTTGGGGCAGGACGTCACCTGCCCTTTACAAATGAGGGGAATCTCACTTGCTGGAGTCCAGGGCTGAGCAGGTCTGGCCTTTGTCTGGCATAAGCAGGAGAGCACGGGGCAGTTTGAGATGGAAGAAGCTAGTGAAAAGTTAACTGCTCTTTTCCTTGAACCAGATCCCACGCTAAGTAAGAAGTGGCCCCAGTTTCCCAGAAGCTCCATTTAGCTTGGCTGATGCTCCACCCAAATGACCCAAGAATAATGACTGAAGCCCACGAAAATGAGGCTTGGTGGAAATGGGCTGAACTCCCCATTCTTTATAGCAGCTCATTCAAGTCAGCTCTATTCTTTCATTATGACGCAACGAACTCTCATCTTGAACCCTCTGAAAGGGTCTCTGGCATAGGGTCAAATGAAGCCCGGGGGACAGGCAAGGAAGGAGGGACCTGGGAGCTCTGGGCAATAAAGCAGGCTGTGAAAGCCAAAGCCAGGCTCGGACCACTGGGGGCTTCTACCTGAGGACTTGGGGCCTGAATTAAGAGCCAGAGCAGACCGGGGAGGGTTTGGGTCAGATGATTCCTCTTCACAGGAACTAGCACTGTTAAGGGCAGGCCCTTAATTAACCAACCAGTCCAATGCTCATTTTACTGCGGAAAGAACTGGGCTCCAGCAAAAAGCAACGCCCCCTCTTCTAGACTCGCCTCTCCCACCACCCAGAGCCCAGCTGGATGACAGCCATTTATCCGTTTCCCTCGCAGATCCGCTATCTGTACGCTGTCCCCTCTGGGCTCATATCTCCCTCTCTCCAACGACATCCCACCGCCACTTCTCTATAAAAACAGCATCCAGCCAATTGAGGACGAGCACTTTGGTCAGTGGCTACGGCTTCTACTAGGATCAGAGCTCTGGAGACAGAGGCAACTTTGGCAAGGCCAGTGTTTTCCTTTCTCCCTAAAATAAAAGGAATGCTTCTCCACATAAAACAATATACATCAACAATTTGCTTGGCTTGTATTTTATTTAAATAAAATTGAAACTACATCATCTTTAACAAACATAAGTCTTAAACAGGCATTTGTGGGCAAAATCTTTTGTCAGTGTTCTCTATGGAACCTGACAGATACTAATGATATTTAAGTGGGGAGTTGGGGGGTGGGGTTGGTTTGTGGGGCAACCATGTTCTCATTTCCACTGTAACCTGTGAGGTTTTTGTAGCCACTAGTCAGATTACATTCTCCCAGAATCTCCAAGTTGGAAAGACCTTGGCAGCCCACTAGTGAAAGCCCTATGCTACGCCAAATGGAGCGCTACTGGAGGACCCCTGCCCTCAGAAGCCAATATTCGGCTGAGAAGTGCACGTTTTGTCTCCAAAAGCTCCACAGGAAACACAGCCCTCCACCAGCGAGGCCTGATCTGAACTAGAGCCGTCGTCTGGGAAAGCCACAGTCTCCCTGCATCCCAAGCCAGAGCAAGGAGTCTGTCTAGGCCTTGCCCTAAGCAGGCCCAGTCACTGATCTGGGTCAGAAGGAACAAGACAAAACGGTCCGTCACCTCTGCTGATGGCACACAGATTTCTTACCCACTCATATGTAAGAGAATCTAAGTTTCATTTTGTGAAATGTGGAGCTGTCAGAAACATTCCTTGGCAAATTATCTGTACGCAGCCAGGCCCGCCGTTTGGCATCGTCGCAGGAGCACAAGGCTTTGCTCTGTTCTATTTCGAGCATCTCTCCCCCACTCGCTGAGGGGTCTTGACCTTTGGGTTAGTGAGCAGTCACCCTATGTGACCTGTCATACCCTCCCTGCCCCCATTTCTTCACTCTCTGTCATCCTCCTCCCGCAGCCCTTCTAACTCTCTATACTTTTGTCTCTAGGAATCATTAAATCTGAGAACTGGGTTAGAAAGACTTCAGTTCAAGACCTGACTCAGACACTAGCTATATCATCCTAGGAAAGTCACTTTACCTTTTTTCACCCTCAGTTTTCACATCTGAGTAATGGAAATTATCACAGCACCAACTTTACAAGGCTGTGGTGAGGTTCAAGTGCGGTAACACCAGCAAAAGGTTTTGGAAACTTGAAGGTGCTCCATAAATGGTAGCCCTTACACCCACACTTTCATTCTTGGCAAGCAGATCTCTCCATCACTCCGCACTCACCATCCTCAACTCAATCAGTCCCCGTTAAATGGAAGCTCCTTCAAGATGGAAACCTGGCATAATCTGGCATAGAAAATGCTTTGTTCATCTCAGTTTTTCAAAAACATGCACCAGACCCTTGATTTTCAGGGGGAATATCACAAAAGGTATTTGCTTTATTTTTTTCTTTATGGTCATTTAGAAAAAGAGCAATTCCTACTTTTAGTTCAAACATCCCTCAAAGTACCAGGGCATGAGAAAGCCAGGAGGTTTTGCAATAATGAAGAAGTATCCCACGGTTTGCCCTCCTAATCTCACAACTTTGTGAAGCCCTATTCCTTAGAGAAACTTTCATAAATGGGATAACTTTAGTTATTGTGTCCAATTCTATAATTTCTTGCTATGTAACTATCTGGGGACATGCGGCGAGGCTCAATGGACACAGGACATTTGACCTCGAGCTTTTAGACAAGGCTCACCTGAAAGTAAATGCAGAGCCCTACAGAATTCTACATCACGTAATTGTCATTAAAAATAAATCTGCTAACTGAAATATCCTGTCATCAATAGGTTTGCAAAGTAAATCTTCTCTAACATCAGTTTCAACAACATATTATCCATATATAATCAAACTGTCCCCCCTTAGGGCTTACATTCTAAAGAGAGGAGGAGAGCGGGGGGGTGGCGACCTATAAAATTACACAGCATTAAGTGAAAAATATCGAATCCAAAGCCACCGGGGAGAGGGCGCCAGGGCTGAGAGGAGCAGGAGAGCAGCAGAGGCTTCCTGCAGGCACGAGACAATGTTTAAATGAAGTCTTAAAGAGAGAGAGCCTTTAGGAGTCAGAGGCAAGGGGGCGAGGAGGAGCGCGCCAGGTGTGTGGGGATGCCAGTTCAGAAAGGAGCTGCTGAGAGGAAGAGCTATGGGGGAGGAGCAGAGAGAGCTCCAGTTTGGCTCAGGGGGGATAAGGGCCAATGAGCGAGGGCTTTAACAACAGCATGGGAGTTCATCTACGATCCTGGAGGTATCAGGGAGCCTCTGGAGCTGACTGAAGGGAAGTCACATGCTCAGAAAATTAATTTGGCAGGAGTGCGCGGGGCAGCCTGGAGCACAGAGGGAGAGACCAATTAGGAGCCAGTAGGGGTGCCATCAATTCTCCCTTCATGACACCTCTCCCTTCCCACTGTGTCAAGTTCAGGCCCAAACCTGACCCAGACTGGGGTAATCATCTTGACTCTCCTCTCTAATTTATCCTCCACAAAGCTGCCAGGGGTGAATCGCAGGTACAAGTCACCGCCCTGCTCCAAAGCTTTCCGTGGTTCCCTATTACCTCGGTAACTCCCCAGCCTGACACTCCCCGTCCTCAGAGCCCTGTGCCGACCCACAGGAGCTCACCCCCTCTAAACGTCTACTGGCCTCCCGGATGCTGAGCCATTTCCCCATCTCATCAAAGATGCCCGGCACATCCCAGTTTGTTGTAACTGTACTAAAATGTATTGCCCAGGGCAGAGCAGAGCAATACCATTATCGATCATCCTTGTTTGGGGGCACTGTGGCCTTGGATGGCACCGTCTTTTGACTACCATGTCACACCCCTGACTCACTGTGTTTGGGGCCCACTAAAGCCCCTGTGTCTCTGTCCACAGTCATTGTTATCTAGCCAAAGTTCCCCTCTGTGATAATTGTGAAATTGCCTTTTGAGCAAAAATGGCAAAGGGAAAATTACTACAGCAGGAGGGACTGAGGCAAAATAGGCACAACACCACATTGCTGGATGAGCTGTGAACTGGTCCGAAAGCCACTCAAATGTCACTACATCTATATCCCAAGGGATCAGAGAAAGAACCTAGGTGTACAAAGTTATTGTCACTTTTGTGGTATTAAAAAAGTGGAAACTAAGGGGGTGCCCAGCTCGTGGGGGACAGCCAAACAAACCATGGTGCACGAATGTACTGGGATTGTGCTGGAATCAATGGCAAAAGGGACAATTTCTGAAAATCCTGCCAAGACTTTAGGAAGTGATGGAAAGTCCAAGTGAAGAGAAAGAATCTGAAGAATGAGAACTTCCGACTCGGAGCCCTGGGGTGGGGGGTGGGGGAAGGCCTGCCAATACTCTCCTGCCTGGCTGGGCCCACCTGCACGGCACACTGATTCACTTCTGTTTCTTTAAAACCCTTTTGGAGGCTGGGTGGGAGGGAATAAGGTGGGCTACAGAGGGGAAGAGAGATCACTGAAGCATTCCAAAAGTGCCCAGGAGAGGAGGATGGTCGGCACGGGCTGAGACAAGCACCCTTTCTGTTTGCCGCCCCTGGAGTAGGAAGGAAGGTGCCGGGCTGCCCATTTTGTACATGGTTCCTATCTTCTTCGCCTCGCATAGGAAAATGTTCCTCTTTGCTCTTTGGCAAATTCAGAGTCATTTTTAAAGAAAATTTCAAAACGAGTGTGTGAGCCAAGTGCCAAACTTCGCTGAACAAAGACAGTTGCCTCTCATTGGACTCACTGGAGATAATCTTGTTCCCCTGCCCGGCTGCCCCTCCTGATGCCAGGCTTCCGCAAACACCGAGCCGTATCACCTACAGCTACAGCCAAGTCACTGGAACAAGAGCAGAGCCGGAGATGGCTGCCAGGGCCTCACCCGTCACTGGGCCTCCTGATGGAACACTCCAATAGGGGAGAGCTGGCGTTGCTGGAGCACTTCAGATTTGCAGAGGGATCATGTTACAGATGCTCTCCTCACAACCACTTGGGGAGGTGGGGCTATCATGCTCATACCCATTTTACAGATGAGGAAACTGCCTAGGGCCACAGTTACGGTGTGTGTGTGAGGCCGCTTCAAACTCAGAACTTCCCCTAAGGGCCCAGGTCTTTCCCCATGGCTCCCCAGCTGACACTTCTCTGCAGTCCAGTTCTGCTTTTCTTTCTGTGGTAAGAAAAGCCCCAAAGCTGAGGCAGGGATTTGTATGACGTGTTAGTTTGCTGGTAGGTGCCCATTGGTTCACCCTGACTTTTGACAGGCCTGAGCCCTTCCCCTGAGTTTCTGAGGACTCTCCTAGAAATCCCATCCTAAGAGGCATCAAAGAACCCAGCAGGCTCAACCCAGAGAGAGAGAGTCAGACGGGGATGGGGGAAGAGTTCTCAGGGATTCAGGGCCCTCCTGCCCTAAGTCAGCCGAGAACCCTCGTGCTCTCCCCCTTCATATCCACCAGGGTGCCAAGGCCTGTCGATTTCGCTCTGCTACCCTCCCTGGCACTGCCCTCACCTCCTGCCTGGATTACTGCAATGCCCAGCTTGTTGGTATCTCCTCCCTCCAGGACTTCCTCCACTCAGCTGCCAGAGCCCAGGTCTGGCCACAGCAACCACTACTCAATCAACTCCACGGCTTTCCCATGGCTTCCCAATGGAAGCCATCTGGCCTCCGAAGCCTTCTTATCCAGCCCCTTCCTCCCTTTCTAGTCTTCCTACGCACCACCCCTCGCCACATTCTGCTCAATCCGATGACAAGCCAGCCCCCTGACGTTCCACGAACAAGACACTCCACCTCTGGGATCCATTCGTTGCCTCTGACTGTCCCCCATACCTGGAAAGCTCTCCCTCCACCTCGCTACCCATCGATCTCCCTGCTTCCATTAAATCCCAACCAAAGCCCCATCTCCTACAGAAACCCGGGCCTTTTCTCTATTAATTATCTCCCATTGATAAGCTTGTCTGTCTGTATTTGCTTGCCTGCTGTTCTCCTCTCCGGGATCGCCCTTTGCCTCTTTTTCAGAAGGCCCGTTTAGGGTTGTCTAGGCCTAGCGAGGTCTGCCACATAGTATGCCCTTAATCACTGGTGATGGATGATCAGCCCCAGAGGATAGTCGGGAACAATGGCAGGGAGTTGCACAGAGGCAGATTTAGACTTTGAGAAGCTCCCCAACCAATAGGAGCCTGTGTCGGCCTCCAAGGGGAAAAGGACTTGGCCCCCTGTCCCAAGCTAAGGCTGGATGACCGGCTACTTGTCACACTGTACCCTGGCAGAGGTTCCTGTCTGGGAATGGCTTGGACCAGGTGATCCCTGAGGCCCTGTTCTCACTAAAACTGGGGGGAGGGGAGCTGAGTGACCCCCCAACCATATGGTTCTATTCAGAGAGGCATTACCAGCTGCAGGAGACACCCAGTCGGCTTCCCTTCATATCTGTGTAATTAGAAACCACGCTCCGTTCCAAGGTCCTGACTGCTACCATTTATACAAGGCAGAAAACTGGAAATCCCCTCAGTGTCCCGGGCCTGGGGCTGGGAGACAATGCCCAGCAAACAAGGATGTCGCTGGGGGGCCCGGCCACGTACGTAGCATCCACCATGAGGTAATTCCTTCCCATCGCCCTGTTCTTCAGAAACACCCTGGACGCCAAACACTCAATCGTGAGCCCCAGGCCCAGCACTGGTAATAACTGGTAAAGTTGTTGTGAATGTCTATATGCTCTCACTGTAAAACTGATCAACTACAAAATTAAAAACCAGCCCTTAGAAAATGTAGGTGTCCCGTAAATACAATCTCCATGTTACATTTACGCTGGAAACAATTCTCCCTTTTTGGATAGAAAGAAATAGAGCCTGACCCGTGGGACAGATGATGGCGATCGAGTCCCAAGGCAGACCCAGGCGACCCACGGCCATGGATGGACTCTCGGCCATTTGACTCGTGGCTGGCTATGAGAGGACACAGGGCGGGCGGGAGGGGGAAGGGGCGGAGGCCCTAAATGGCTCCATGTGGCAAGAGGCTTTGACTTTGGCCTAGAAGAATAAAGCAACAAAAGTCTAAAAAGGCCCAGGAAGAGGCCAAATCTGGCCTTCCTTTTATAAGGGCTTTCAGCTATAGGATCTTCAGCGAGTTGCTTAACATGCCTTTCAGTCTCAGTTTCCTCATCTGTAAAGTGGGGTGAAGAGCAGCACTGATCTCCCATGGTTACTGTGAGCCTCAAATGAGAGAACATATGTCAAGCAGAACCCATAAAGTGCTCGATAAATGCCAGCTCCTATTATTAAGATAAAAATAATGCAGGTCTGCTGACAGAGGAGAGGCCTACAAATCCCAGCGGCTCCCCGAGGACAGGAGGCTTAGCAAACACATCACACTCAGTCGCGTTTTGAGGGAAATGATGACTGTCTCCTGAACAAACTACAAAACCTAGATGTGGAGTCACTGGGCCTGCTGGACCCAGCAGGCAAGGGAGTTGTAAAGAACACCAGGGTCCAGCCTGCGCAGAGCCTCCCATACGCTTAGACAGGACAGGAGGGCTTTCCAAACAAAACCACTTTCCTCTCCACCCCCAACTTCTTCCCCTTCCCTTTCCTGCAAGTTCCACAGGAACAATAGCCGCCTCAACTGGAGGGGAGCTGCATGGACTCACAGGTGGAGGCGCCTCGGAGAGAGCAGGAAGGGGCAGAGGAAGAGGGAGGCGGTGGGTCTGATGCTCACCATCACCTGCTCGGGTCACCAACAGATGATCAGACTCATTACCCTCATCTTCCCTTCAGCTAGCAAGGGAACAGCATGAATTTCTTGATGGGAGAGGCCCTTCTTAGTCTGCATTAGCAGAAAGGAACTCCCATGGAAAGGGCGAGAGGCTCCCCTCTCCAGTAAGACCCAGAGGGAGACTCCGGTCTATCTGGAAGCGGCTCCTCGGCCGTGGGGCCAGAGCCAAAGAGCCTTCCGATATGTTCTCAACCCTTTCCTGCAGGGAGGCCTCCAAGCACCCAACCACTCCCACAGAGGAAGCACCCGGCCAGGGCGGGCAGCCCTCGCACCCTGGATCCCAGACAAGCTTCTGTGAATCTTTCTAATGTTCTTACAGCAAAGCTCTCAGCTGGATGTCCCCCTCGAGATCCTCCACCTGCTGGGACTCTGCCTGGGCCTCAGTGTCTCCATCCACAAAACAAAGAGGCCAGGGTGGATGCTCTCTGGCCAGCTTCCACAAGGAGGGCAGGCTGCAGTCATGAAGGGATCTGGGGCTGTTGCCTCAGGGGTTGGGGGCTGCAGACAAATCAATGCAAAGTGATCCTAGAACAAGCCATGGGGCTGAGGGAGAAGCCCAGGAGGGCCTCATGGAGGTGGCGGTAGCCACCAAGGCTTCCAGAGAGACCAGGAAGGAATCCAACAGATGGAGGAGAGAGGAAGCGCATCCCAAGCCAAGGGACAGAACAGGTGAAACCGCCCGGGAAGGTGGGGGGAGCCCTGGCTGGAGGTGCCACAGCCTCCAGAGACTGCCCTTCTGCTCTGGGAGGGGGGCCTGAGTCAGATCTGTTCTCTGGTCCTCACCAACTGGAAGCTGTCTGAAAAGCAAGCGACCTTTGCTCCTAGCACCCCCAAAATGCCCCCGGACATCTGCTATGACCTAGATCCATCTCTGGGCAACAGGCTGACCCTCTAAGGGGAGGAGCTACTTACAGGTGGCCTGGGGAGGGGAGACGCTCTAAAGAAACGTGGACACCCAGCAGGCAGCTAGTGCCACAGTGCAGGTCAAAAGAGAGCAAGGAGGCAGCCCGGGCGGGCCGGAGATGGGACTCCATGTTAGAAGAGCAGCCAGGGGCCCATGGCCCCAGCTTGCAGAGTCTGTGGGAGGCAGGGACGGGGAGGGATAACGTGTAAGAAGGCTGGAAGGAGGAGGAGGGCAGGTTATGCAGGGTCTGGACACCTCAAACAAAGGCTTTTCCACCGGGCCCTGGAGGGCACCCCATTGGGGACAAGGTTAAGGTGGCTACACTTGGTGGCAGGCTGGGGGTGACAGCTTAGTGTTTCCCCATGTAGCAATGGGCAAGGTGGGAGAGGGAGGATTGGGGGACACAGTGAGTTCACTTTGGACATGCTGAGTTTTAGACATCTCGAGGTGTCCAACAAGCATTTGGAGAGGCTGGTCTGAAGGTCAGCACAGAGGTCAGGTCTGGAGAAGGCAGCATGAGGAACATCTCAGCAGCCATTTAGGGAAGGCGTGTCGACTTGTGCAGAGTGGCGGCTAGGTGAGCGCAGGGACACAAAAGGTGTGAGAAATGTCCAAGCTATAGCAAGGACTGGACCTGGCAGCTCCTAGGGGAGGGAAGACCAGAACTGTGAGCCCAGGGGACCCCAGAGGATGACCGGGGGGGGGGGGGGGGGGGGGGGGGGGGGTTCGGGGGGGGGGGCAGCGCCATGGAATTCAGGCTGCCGATGAGGGCACCTCTCTGACTCAGAGTGGGGGGGGATGCTTGTTGCACCCCTTTAGACCTTGGGGGCTTCCCCCAGTAGGCCTTCTACAAGCATTTGTTTGGTGGAAAAAATGAATGAAAGCAACTGCACAAATATTTCCCTCCTCCCACCCAGGGCCAAACGATGTAACCATGGGATTTCAGATAAAAGGGACTTTGGAGCCCCGAATCCACGCACCGGGGGCTGAGCCACACCGGGCACCCTGCTCCTCCCAAGCTGGTTGTGCCATCCCTGCAGCGCCAGGACAAAACCAGTGCATTACTTGAGGAGCCCCATTTATCTGCGCTTGGGGGAGCACTGGCGATAAGGCCACTTTACCAATCAGGAAACTTGCTCAAAGACGCGAAGCCCAAGACCGTCCAGCACACTGATAAGCCCACACTCCAGACCCTGTTCTACATCCCTGTGGCTAAGTGAGTAGAGATGAACCGGAAGCCTCAGAGGGATGAAGGGAGGCAGCTAGTCAAGCAGAGACTGTCTAGGACCATGGATTCCGAGTTGAAAGGGACCCCAGGGAGCCGCAGCTTCACCCAGAAAAGCTTCCTTTCACAGATAGTCAGTGGAAGAGATGGGCCGACTGATGGCCAGAGGCAAGCCGGCCTCCCCAGTTCTGTCAGCTATTCCTAAGCCACAAGCTCTCTTTGGACAAGATACAGAAGCGGATGCAGCCCACGAGATCAGACTAAGAATCTGTAGTTCGCTCACTCTCCACCAGTGCAGGGGGAGCTTCAGCCTGGAGCTCCTATCTCATAGAAGTAGAATCAACACCTGAGTCCATTTTGGGCCCTTTCCAGATAAGGAACGTTATGAATAATTGATCTTCACTCCTGAGGAAGATCACCCTGGTGGATGTCTGACTGAAGGGAAAAAAAAAATGAGCTAAACAAGCCCATTTTAACATTTAAAAACCTTTCCTCTGTTTGATTATAACTTTTGGGAAGAATTAGCTATTTGGTTCAAGTCAACAAATCTTTTTCCAGCATTTACTGGGTGCCAGGCTCCAAGGACTGAACCGAAGAGCCCCTGACCTCCGCAGCTCATCTACTATCAGGGGAGAGACTGTGGGCACACAAATAATACAAAACGTGGAGAGAATAAATACAAAGCAATTCTGGGAGGCTGGGAGAGTGAAGAGCCCTATATTTACAAATCAAGAGGGCCCGAGTGCGAATCCTCACCATCCATGTGACTTCCAGTCACTTGGCCTTTTGTGTCTCAGTTCCTTCTATCACTCGCATGGAGAAGGGGGTCAAGATGGTAACTGATGTTACCCCAGGAGATCCTTCCTGACCAGTCTCTGCTCCTATGGTTTTCTTACTTTCTACAAGGCCTGTACTCTTCAAAGCCCAAGGTAAGTGAGAGATTTGAGAGGGAAATAAGGCTTTTCCTCTCCCAAGTATCCACCACAGAAATTAAGCTATCACTGAGGCACACAGGAGGAATGAGGACCTGGCAGCCCCAAGACTCGAGTTCCAATGTGACCTCATTTACAGGCTGGGGGACCCTAGGCACAAGCCTTTAACCTGCCCCCGCTGTCTCAGCTGTAAAGCAACAAGAGTTTTCTGCTCCCAGGGTTGTGGCCGAGGAGTCAACAAGAGATCTGCACAAGGTTTGGCGTCACAGCCGGCACCCAGCGAGCTCTGGATAAATGCCCGTCCCCTCCGAAGCCTCCATGCACCAGTCTCAGGTGGAGGTGACGTCCAGACCAACAATGCTTCACAAAAGCATCCACGGTTGCCCCGTCAACCTACAGAAGGGGAAGCTGGGAAGCTGCCCCGCCTCCGACAAACACATCTCTAACCTGTCCTTGGCCTACTAGGAGAAGGCAATGAGAAACGCAGTCAGCCGAGCTCCTCGGACTCGATTTTATTGGCGCTACCAACACCATAGGTCAAGCTGTCAAAGAAGCAAGAAGCTGAGCTCCAATTCCACGGGTCTCGTCCACTCCAGATAAAAGCCAATGGACCTTTTTACAGTTTATGGGGTTCGGCTGGCTGTGCAGGCACGGGAAGAGTATTGTTGGGATGATTAATTTCTGAGAAATGAGAAGCCAGCACGGAGGGAGAAGCCCTGGGAACGGACTTCTTGTGGCCAACTAGACTGACTTCCGAAAGAACTGTTTGGGATGGAAGTCGTCCGCGCTCCACAGCTCACCTGGCACTGCACCTCTGTGGGCTCCACAGGCTCACTTGGCACATCTCCATACGTCAGAGTGCAGCCCCTTCCCAAATTCCCAAAGGAAGGAAAAGACAAACAGCACGGCGACAAAAGGGGGAGACCTAACGTTACCCACCAGTCGTTGGCTCTTTCCCAAGAGACTCAGAAGCAGCAAGAACCACACAACCCTTCCCCCTCCTCTCCCAGAGTCCCATCCAACTCATTGTGTTAGGGAGAATAGCAGGGAAAAGATATGGAGAAGGCTCCTGGAAGAACGAAGGCCTCTTCCACGTGCCAAAGCTAACTTGCCAAAAGAAACGGGCATCTAAAAATGCCTCAGCTTCTACTGGAAAGCAAGTGCCTTCACTTTGGCCAAGAGGCACGCCTTTCCCCACTCACCCTTCAGTTCTGAGAGCTGCCCGCCGGGCCGGGCTGATTTCGGCCAGAGTCAGAAGCCACGTCTCTCCCTGGACCACACCCCCTCTTTGGGCTTCACTGCCTACCTTTACAGAAGGGAACTGGCCTAGTTGGGACCTAGGATCCTCTCTCTGAGGGGAGAGACAGGGTGTACGTGACTAACATAAGAAGTAGTGGAGGGATGGACCAAGCAGGCGGCTGCAGAGGCGGATGCCCAAGCCCAAAGATCCCCATAGCCCCCTGGAAGTACCTAGCCCCCACTCCTCCCTCCTCATTTCACTGGAGCTGCCTAATGGCATTGGAGATACATTTTCAGAGAACAGGTCTCCAAAGTGCATGTCGGTTGAAGAATTATTTCTGGGCTCTCGGTGTGCATATTAAATTCCCGGAAATACCTGCACGTGGGCAGAGACGAAGCAAAGCACAAGCCTTCTCCCACCCCGCCATTAGGATCTAAGTCTCAGAGAGGACAGATGAGTGACCGGAGGTGTCCCACGGCTTTGGAAGCCTGGTCTCAGGAGGATTCTGTTCCCCACTGCCTTGCCCACCGCTTGCCCCAAGCACCACAGAAAGGGACGGGAAAGTTTCTAAAGGGGGGATGGGGTCAGGGAGAGACAGAACAGAGGCCCTTCCAGCCCGGACAACAAGCAGGCGATATCCAGAAACGATTTGGAAGAATGACCAAAATGACCTAAATCTCAAGAGGCCAGGGAAAGAACTCCTCCCCATCCCAGGCCCATCTCCAGTCTGCCAGGCCCCTTTATGTCCTGCCTCCCACATATCGACCCACTCGATAGCCAAACCTGTGAGCTCCCTTATCTCACGCATGCCTACAGAGATCTTCTGGCTGGGGAAATAAGAAAAGACACAAATTCCCCCGAGAAAAACAAAGGGGCAGCTGCTGCTCAGGATAAAGGTGACCAATTCCAAACAGGAAGGGAGAATCTTACCCAGAACACGGAAAGGAGGTTCTAAAACTTCAGTCTACCCATAGAATGAAAGGCAGTTAAACTGTAACTTGCTGGAGGAACAGTGACTGAGGTAACTTCTGTCTCCCTAGCATTTAGGAGACGCTTCGGCATCTGCTGAATCAATGAATACGACAAAGCGCCCAGATGGCCATTGAGCCCAAGAGCCCGGCTCTCCGACTGTGCCCAGTGGGCCAGTTCCACTCCAAGTGGGAGCCACATCGCTCTAGGCTTGTTAGACCCAGCGTCCTGAGAACCATTAGGCAGATTCCGTTCTGTCATCAAGAAGCAAAGATGTTCAATACACACTGCCTTCCTCTTCCTCCTCCTCCCTCCATTTGTAAACAGAAAGGATGAGGAACTATTCTGATCAGTTCGGTGGTGATCCAGTCACAACTTTCTTGAACTATTCTCTGGGCCTCTGGATCAGGGTCCAAGGACAGGATTAACAGCAGGACTGAGGGATGCAGTGAGAGCCATGGTGGACACAGGAAACTCCAGTCTGGCATCTCAGGAAGTGCCCGCTCAGAACACATTGAGGGAGAGCTCCTGCTTCTATGGAATTAATCTTGTGAACGGTGTGGATAGCCTTGTCTCCCATTACGTCCAAACTGCTCGAGCGAGCCTAGAGCCTGGGAAAACCCAATTTGAGGAGGGAGCCGCGAACAGACTTTTCTCAAAGCCCCCAACAGCACAAGCCACTGCAGCCAAGACTCGTAGGCCGGGGTCCCATGGAGAGAGTTCCAGGAACTCGGACAGTAAAATGAGAGCTTTGTTATCTGTTGGTTTCTTTTGCAATCCTGTGCACTTAAAAGCATGGTGCCTGAGAAAAGAGAGTCACCTGGAAAGGTGAAGAAGCTCTGCCTTACGGGAAGGGAAAGCTTAGCTGGAAGTCTATGCTACCCATTAAAGATGGGCACACGCAACACTGCCAGGTTTAACAAAGCAAAATAGACAAATGCCAAGGTCCCTGTTCTCTCTTCCCTACCCCCGCTTCCAGGGCTTCCAGACCCCTCTAAGAAGAACAACCTGGACTGCAAGAGCCAGCATCTCTGTATATAGGGCGCTCTCTGGGTCCCAGCTACAAAGCAAGAAGGCTGAAGGACCAAGGTTCCCTCTGGGTTCCCTCAGCACCAGCATCCGGGGGAAGTGGTGATACCCTAACAGTGCATCT
Organism: Sarcophilus harrisii; assembly: GCF_902635505.1. Classification (NCBI taxonomy): domain Eukaryota; kingdom Metazoa; phylum Chordata; class Mammalia; order Dasyuromorphia; family Dasyuridae; genus Sarcophilus; species Sarcophilus harrisii. The sequence continues at coordinate 9,775,843 of NC_045430.1, read as the reverse complement.
GGTGCTGGCACACAGCGGGCAGAGCACTGGACAGGACGCGGGGCCTAGATAAAGGTCAGGCAGAGTGGGTCCTCCTGGAGCTGGCTCCAGACCAACCTCTTTTGCAAGGCTATTCAATGCTGGGCTGACCAAGCAGCAATGGAAACCCTCTCTGACATTCTCTCAACAGAGTGACCAGGATCCAGGAGGCCCCTGCCCAGGGCACTGTCAGTGGGCCCTCTGCTCCCTGGGTCTCTAAGGCCCTGCCGGCTTCCCCTTTAAAATGTGCCAGGCCATGAAAGAGCTCCCTTGCTTTGGCTTGCCACAGCCATGCTTTGTGGGCTGGGGGCAGGCTTCTGGTTCTTGCCTTGGAAGCAGCACCGTTTCCATGCAATATGCCGACAGCCAACGACTAGAAATCCTCTTTGTCGAACCCAAACTTAAGCCTAAGTGAATTCAGAAGGAAACGCGGACCCCTCCTCCCCCAGTTGGAAGATGGCTCGCTTCTGGGCTTCGAATGAAGCCGGGACCTTGTGATCACTGTCCTGCAGGCCCAGACTCACTCCCTGACCCAGCACAGGGGGTCCTGTCCCCCTTCTCCCTGCCCATCTTACTTCTCCTCCCATCTCTCCCCTGCCCCCAAATCTCCAGGCTGTCTCCTCATGGCTCAGCAACTCGAGTTTCAACTCCACCTTCACGAGCAGGTAAAGAAATCACGTGGCTTAGGATACAAAGCACGGCACCTCAGGGGATCTCTGTAGGAAATCCAAGCCCAACAAACGCAGGGAAAGTGGAGGCCAGGCCAGCTGGGGACCTGTCCCCAATGGCAGCTTCGAGGAGCCGATGCTAAGGGCTTCCTGAATGACAAAGGAAAGCTGAGCTGTCACCTGGGGACGTAAGCCACCAGCTCCGCAGGCCCCTTCTTCCTCTATAGCCTCTCCCATGGCTGTCAGGTATCCATAACACCCACCATCTCAGAAGGCGTTTCGGTTAATCAGCAGCAGCACCTTCTCTGTTCAGCTCTCAGACTCCCTCCCTGGGGCCCCGCTTCCCCTGAGGCAGGCACCCCAGAGGCCCAGCTTCTTTCTGGCCACTGCCCCTGACCTCTTCCTCCAGCACCTTGTCCCCAGCCCCCTAAGAGGTGAGAGCCCACTGAAGCTTGAAAGGCTTTGTCCCCCAAGGCGCTACTGACTGCCCTTTCCCAAATGCCCGGAGTCATCCCACCAGGCCTCTCCTTTCCATCGGGGATTTCCAAGAATGAAATGAGAGCCGACCAAACGATGCACTAGAGAAAACAAGGTATCTGAAATCCACAGCCCAGTGTTTAATCGAGATCCTGCCACGTGTGACCCCAGGGATGGAGCGAGTCACTTTACCAAGTTCAGGCCCCTTTTCCTCGGGACAATGGAGTCCCCAATCCCACGTGGCCTGCTGCGGACTTCCTCCCTAGGGAAGCTTCCTTCCTGATGCCCTGAGCAGCCAGGGCCAGTGCTTGTGGACCAGCTGGCAAACTCCCGTGGACTTAATGTCCATTATGCTGCTGTCCATACACAGTGTAAATGAATCCATTTCTCATCTCCCCCTCAGAATGGGAACTCCCTAAGAGTAGGGACTGCCTCCCCCATGGTGCCGGTATCCCCAGTGGGCGGCACAGGGCCTGGCACCCAGTAGGGCTTCACTGTGGTGACTGACTCTGTTTCTCCTAGAGGCAGTGGCCTAAGTGTCTGCGCAGGTACCGCCCCTCCATCCACGTGGGCTAGCACTGATGCTGCTGTTTCTGATTACCTAGGCAGGAGCATCCAGGAATCCTGTAGCAAGTGCCCCACCCCCGCTCCAGAACATATTTAAACCATTCCTCACGAACGTGAGCACCTCCTGGGAAGAGAGGGACTGGACAAAAACACTTCCCACAATGCATAGGAAAGCTCCTTTCTTCTTTTGCTTCAAGCTGGGAAAAAGCGTGGCCATCATTTTCTAAAATGAATGTGGCGATATTCTAAGTGTGACGACGACATACAAGCAGGGAGGCAGGCCTCTGGCCTCTCCTACAGGGTGTCTCTGAGCGGCCTTGGGGTTTCACGGGAAGGTCCCCACACACCGGGCAACTTGAGGCAATCAGCTTCCTGTGTGCAGGGGATCCCAAGGCAGATAAACACATAGCCGTCGCCTCCCGAGAGCTCGCATCCCCTGGCGACAGGCCCCTAACCAGGAAGTGCCAGAGGCCCCAAAGCAGGCTGGAGCGCAGGGAGGCATCCTCACTCTAGGATCCTCTTCTCCACAATTTGATGGGAACGTTCCACAGACAGTTATTTGCATCAAAACACATAAATAACCATGAGGATGGCAACTAACATCTGCAGGGCCCATTAAGGTTTGTGCAGCTCCTGCTGTGATCTCCCGGGAGTCTCCCGACAGTCCTACGAGGTAGGTATTGTGATTCTAGGAACTTCCCAAAGGGGGAAACCAAGGCAGAGAGCAATCATGACAGACTCCCCTAATAAGGCCGCACAGATAGGGTAGGAATGGTTTCCTCTCTCCCTGTACCCAAGAAGCCTAGGAAATAATCAGAGCTCAAGTAATGGCCACGGAATGGAAGGCAGCCACCTGCCCTCCCCTACTGATTCCAGCACCAGCAAACACTCTCACAACACAAAGCTCGCCCAAGCCTCTACCCCGTGCCAGTTGCCCGCGCACCAATCGGAGCTCGCAGAGCCTCCCGCACACCAGCTAAAATTAGATTCTGAGCCCAAAAGGCCTGGAGACACGAGGAAACCCTCAGCCCAACTTCTTCATTCCACCTTCCCCGCAGACTTCTCCAGAGACTCCCTGTTCCAATTCCATAGGAAGCCTCGGGAGGGACTTAAAGGGGAATCGGAAGGGAAGAGACGCCCACCCGGCCCGAGGCCCCGAACAGCTCTTCCTTCTCAGGCCCTCTGAGCCAAGCCGAGGGGCTGAAGTTGAGCCAAGCGGCGGCCACCGCTGCAGCCTCGAGGGGGACGTTACTCAGCACCAGCCGTATGTCACCAGCTCCAGTCCAAGAGGCAGTCTGTGTGAGAGCAGGAAGCCGCTCCTGCCTCGGAGCCAGACGCGCCACCTGCCTGGTGAGAAATCCGTCTCTGCCCTTCGGCAGGAGGCTGTCTACCCTCGGCAGCGCAGCCCAGGCACTGTGCCTGCCGCAGGCATCTGGAAGCCGCCCCTACTTAGAGGGGCAGCCATGTGGCTCAGAGAATGGAGCACCAGGCCCGCAGGCAGGAGGACCCAAGTTCAAATCCAGCCTCAGAAACTTACTAGTGGTGTACCCTGGAAAAATCACTTATGCCCTCTCTGCCTCAGTTTCCTCATCTGTACAATGAGCTGGAGAAGGAAACGGCAAACCACTCCAGCATCTTTGCCAAGAAAACCCCAAATGGGGTTGTGAAAAGTTGGGCACAACTGCCTGGAGATGCAGTCTTTTTGGGGGGAGATGGCCCATTTAACATAGGTTGTATGCAAAACATTCAGGTAAGGAGAGGGTGACTGCCCTGGGATTCCCCTGGGAAGCTCTGGGGGAGAAGCCCCTCTGCCAGTACAGGCTGGCAGCTTCTCCTGCCCCCTCATCAGCCGCCTCGGGTGCTGCGAGATTCAGCGAGGAGTGCGATTAGCAGGTCACTCAGCCGATAGGGGCCAGGGCCCTTCTGGCTTCCATTCATCGCTCTAACCAGACGGCTTCTCCCATTCAGATACACAACGTCCCAATGGTTCACAAATCCTTCCGGTTTCAGTGCTCCCGTGCCACAAGACCTTGGGTCTGTGTCCTCACAACTCAGGCCCCAGAGCCCCAGACAGGAGGAAGCCTCCTCCACTTCTCCCAGGGCTTCCAGGAAACCGGAGGAGCCCTGGGTTCTTCACCCTTGCTGGGTGACCAGACCGTCTTCTCTTCCTACCGCACATTACCTTGACGCCTTTTACACGGGACTGTCTTCAAAGTTCTTTGTGGGTTATGAGATTCTGCTCCTTCCCACACCCGCCGTGCACCTCTCCATTACTCTCTCTAAGCACACATTTTGGTCCTGTGTCTCAGACAACTCCAGCAGCAATACTGGTACTACAAGATGGGTCTTGGCTTCCCAGAGAAGGTTTGGGGGTCATGGAAGAAGGAGAAACCTGGTGCGCTCCGGCCCACTCCTAGGGCATCTTTGATGATGGCAAGCTGTTTAACCGAAGCCAGACGTACAACTGATAGCATCCGGATCATCATGGACTCAAAGCTGGGGTGCTTAGGAGACCCCACCACGTTTGTCCATAATGGAAAACCATTTGACACACAGAGCAAAATGCTGCCCTCAGGTGCCATGGCAGCCTCACAACCCTAACGTGTCTCCCTGACCACACGCCAAAATCCTTCAGGCTTCCTTTCAGTAGGAATATATGGTCAGAAAGCCCGGAGCAGGGGCTCCCCACCGAGATGGCAGTCACAGGGGCCAATCCAAGTGGGCAGACCCTCCGGAGGCTTCTGCTTGCACGTGGCACTGGGCTGGTGCCATCAAGCCACAGACCCTGGAGAATCTTCTGGGAGAGACCTGAGATCCATCCCAAAGGGTCCGATGGGTCATTCACAGAGGAAAGATCTACCGCCCAGAACCCAAGGGAAGGGAAAGAGGAAGTTGGATTGACTCCAAGCCCTTGACTATAGCATACACACCCACAGGAAATTTAAGGGAGGATCAGAGATTGTCTAGGAAAGGCAGCCTCTGAGCAGAGCTTCTACAAGGCCCAGAATGGGGGATCGTCAAAGTCCAAGGGAGAAGGTGCACAGAGGACACACAGATGGGAAATCGAGGAGCATGTGTGGGCAAGGGCACGTTCATCATGCAGCAGAGTGCACCCAGGGAAGCAGTGCTGGGAAAATAAGCTGGAGACAGGTCCGAGAAGCTCTCAATGTCAGAAAGGGTTTCCCATCGAACTTGAAGGCAACAGGGAGCCAGCAGAGTTACTGAGCAGAGGCAGAAGGAGCGTCAGCCCTACTTTGGGCCATTGGGTAGCAGATGAATTGGAGGGGAGAGACGAGATCAATTAGGAGGCTCCTGCAACACTCAAAGGCTTGGACCAAGTGAGCACACCACAGGGGAGCACGGAGAAATGCTCAATTTGGAATCCAAGGCCTCAGACCCCAATCCCAAGCCTAGCAACCAGGCCAAACCCTTCCCTTCCCTAAGCCCTAGTCAGATAGGGGGCTTGGCTACATCTTTCAAGTTGAATCCTTTTCTGCTAGGACCCTATGACTGGAAGGGCCTCCCAGGTCAGCCCCATCCTTGTGGAAATGAGGAAGCTGGGATGCAGGGACAAGGTGGGCCACAGGAGGAAAAGGCTCAGGGAGGCCCAGACCGCAGGGCAGCCACCCTTCTGTGGGGCCATACCCAAATCTCACAACCTGGGGATCTGTGGCCTCTCTTTCCCTTCCGATTCACTGGCACATGAACCCTGCCTACCTCAGGTCACTGCCCTTTTTGATAACTGATGTGGATGCATGACTGTCTCCATGATCCAGGCCCTCCTGATATTTAGAGGGCAAGATAGCTTTCTGACCAGTACCCCCACCCATTCCAGGGCAGCAAGGGACAAATTATTTTGGGTGCCATGATGATCATTTCCTCAGGTGCAGAAAGGAGGAAAGGATCCACATTAGAGATTATTTAAGGTTCGTTCCACTCAAACATCTCATCTTTGCTTCCAACTGTCAATTTATTAGAGAAAATGCCGGCCAGAAAGGGGTGGGTGGGAGGAGAATCTTTAAAAATTGGGGCAGAAACAGTTCCCAGGATTGTTTGTAACAACTGTCTACCACGGGAAAGCTATCATGGGAAAAACCACCAACCATGGTTCTGCCTTCTACCCAGAAAATGAGTCAAGCAAAAGCAAATAGGAAGAGTCAGTGCGGATGGGGAAGGAGGGTCTACGAAAGCAGCGCTGGGGCTAGTCAACTGGTCCAGCATTCGGAGAAAAAGCCGCTCCTACCTCCTCTGAACCAGAATCCCACTGCCAGGTGCCTAACCCAAGGAAGTCAATGATGAGAAGGCTCCACACACATCAAACTATTTCAAGCACGGCTTTTCACAGAAGCCAGAAAGAAAGAAAGAAACAAAGATTCCCACTGATCAGGGGATGGTTCGTCCCATTGTGAACATGATGGGGTGTTAGTGCTCAACAAGAAATGATGGATGTGAAGAGCACGGGAGGCAGGAGGGAGGTGAGTAGAACCGAGAAGACGATGGACACCCATCACGGTGACGACAACCTTGATGTTCACGAAGGGAACAAAACAGAACTGGGTGTGATGACACTGCGGCTTGGGGGAGGGGGACCTCTCCTCCAGAGAGCACTGGCCTCTGGGGGGAGTGGATTGGATTGGCATCCCCCCCCAAACTGATGAGGAGGGGCAGGAGGGAAGAGGGTTGTACTGGGAAATGAAGGCGATTACAAACAAAAGGCAGAAAGAAAATGTTTAAAGGAAAGATGGGGATTCTTCTGACTGGAATGGGCAAAATCCCTTCCCATGTAGATCTTTTCCTTTTCTGCCCCAATCCTGTTGTCTTCCCTCTCTTCCACAAATCCTCCAGGGCAGCTAGGTGGCACAATGGATAGAGCGCTAACCCTGGATTCAGGAGGATCTGTATTCAAATCCAGCCTCAGATACTGGACCCTGGACAAGTCACTTAACCCCAATTGCCCTACAAAAACAAACAGATCAGTTAATTAATAAAGCTCACCAAAGAGTTGGAAAACTACTGATTTCTACTTTGACTTGGGTGGGATTTTGCATGCCCGAAGCAGACCAGTTTAATTGATGGCTAAATCCCAATCCAATGGCCACAATTTGGCAGCAGAAAAATCTGTAAAAACTTTCAATATTTCTGAAATCTTAAAATAAAAAGCAGGCTACACAGGGTGGTTGCTTTTGGTTTTTTGGGGGGTGAGAAAAACAACAAAGTTACACCTTCCGATTCACCTCTGACAGCACCGTGGCTTGCAGAACTTGGGAAGAGTTCTCTCCAACTCCTGGACGAAAGGCAGTATCAGGTTTGAATGAATGCCTGCTCCACCTCTCACTCACTCCCACAAACAGAATGGAGCCAACCACTGGCATCATCAGCTAATGATTTCCCCCTGATTCTATCCAAAAAGCAGAGTCACTCCTTAGACCCTAAGGCCTCTGGCTCAGGTCCTAGGCGATATATCCGAGTGCCAGAGACTTGAAACCATTCCCTGCGCTTTGCCCTTCAGCCAGGTCTCCATTAAGCACAGGAGGGAAGACATGGTCTAGGTTTCTCAGGGAAACATAATCTACATTTGATTAAATTATTCAGGTGGAGGGAGGCAGAGGAAAGGAGAGAGAAAAAGGGAGAAACAGATTTTTCTGTCTGATTGTATATCTCCTTCATAGATTCAACGCAAGCAAAACTGGTAAAGTGGAAAGAGGATAATCGCCGTGGAGTGAGAAAATTCTCCACTTATGAGAGTCAACTCTGGCATGGTCTTAGCTACGCCCCCTGAGCCTCAGTTTCTTCATCTGTGAAATGAGACTCCTCACACCTGCACAAACTGCTGGCTCCTAAGCGTGAGTCACCGATACACCCACCTAGATGACAGGATGTGTGCACATTGCTACCAAACAGCACGGGAATGTTTTCAGTGGAATCAAGCAAATTATGTACCTCGTCAATCTCAAAGAATTCAAGTCAAGGTCAAATCATAAAGGAAATTATAAAAGGATCATATTAGACATCTTTCTTACCTATGGCTAGGGGGATAAATCCTAAGCACACAAGGGACAGAGATCACAAAAGATAAAATATAGCATTTCAACTCATGAAGTCGAAAAGCTTTTTTATAAACAAAAGCAATCTAAGTAGGTAGGATAAGGGAAACTTGGATCAGAGAAAAAAAGCTTTGCATCAAATGTCTCTTAAGGGTCTTATGCCAAGAACAGAGGGAATTAATACAAATATTTCAGTCTGTAAACATTTATTAAGCACCAACTATAAACTAAGTACTGTGCTAAACTATAGAAGGAAGCAAAGGAACTCCCAATCCCAATGCCCAAAAGCCATTCCCCAACAGGGAAGTGGGATTATAGGACACCACTAGTAAAACTAGGAGAGCATTTGGGACAGTTAAAAACCTTTCTAAAATTCAAGAGAGAAATAAAGACTCACCTAAATCCACAGTCACAGTAGCACTTTCTGCCACAGCAAAGAAACATGAAGACAAGATATACACTCTCTGAGGAATGGGTCAACTAACGATGGTTCCTGAATATAAGGAAATATTACTGCAAAAAAAGCCAACTCAAGTACCATTCCCTTCTCTGCAGGGTGGAGGGGATGACCACAGCTGTGAAACAATGCCGACTGTTGGATCTGACCGATGTGTGAGTTGGGATGAGAGGTAGGTTTTTAATAAACCCCAAAGACCTCAGTTACCAGGGTCTCAACAAAAACGGAAAAACAACTTGACAGAAATTAGGCTTATCTTTAAGACGGACACCTCACACCATATACCAAGCTATGTGCAAATGATCACAAGCCTTAGATATAAAAGGTCACATTAACAGCAAAGACATTTCTTTTGGATTTTTTGGGTAGGCAAGACTATGCATGGCCAGATAAGACTAGAGAGGATCAGAAGATAGATGAATGATTTAGATTATATAAAATTGATAAATATATGCACCAACAAAACCAATGCAGCTAAAATTAACAGTTAAGTGCATACATTTTCTTTAATAAAGGTCTCATACTCTAAGAGCTAGAAGAAATCAATTTAAACTTATAAGAACAATCTCACAATTACTAAGTAATCAAAGGGTAAGATGTGATTTTCCAAGGAAGAACCCCAAACTATCCACTTACTGTGAAAGAATGGACCCAAATTCTAATAGTCATGAGAAATACAAATGAAAGAAACTTGATTTTCTACACCACACCTAGACTGGCAAGATGAATGGCTGGATGGGCAGATATAAGGAAGGAAAAGGGCAAATGTTGGCATATTAAAGCATTGCTGGTGGAGCCGAGTTGGCTCAGCCAGTCTGGAAATCCAACTCTGCACACCGTTTGACCCAATGACCTCACTATTAGGCCCTTACCCCAAAGAGATTTGTAGATAAAGCGAGGAAAAAAAAGAGCAAAAGAAATGTAATGGAAACTGAGGGAAACCGAGATGATGACATCCAGTGGGGAAAAGCTGAACAAATTTATGGCATAGGGATGTAATGGAATATTGCTGTGGTGCTAGAATCAGGAAAAGGAGGATTTCTGAGAAACCTAGAAGACTTTTGAGTCAGTGTAGAGTGAAGTGAGCAGACCCAGCCTATCGACTTATATACAGTGCCAGCATGCTGTAAAGACCCAAAATTGAAGGCCTCTGATAATGCCATGAGCCACCACATTTCCAGAGGAGTCCTGCCAGAGGGTGATGGATTCAAGATGCATGAGAAGGCATGGCTCATGGGAGCATTTGTTTTGCTTGATCAGGAAGATCTGTTACAAAGGTTCTCTCTCTGTCTCTTCCCCTCCCCGCCATGGGGAAAAGAGAAATGCTTGTTCGTCAAAAACAAACAACTTTTAAAAAGCCAGCACATTTGGAGTCAGGTATCTTGGATTCATGTCCTGCTTTTCTACCAAGTTGTCATCTCGGGAGTTACTTGATGACTTGATGTCTATGCCCTGCATGGCGTAGGGGTCTGCACTAGACACCCTCAGGGGGGTCACAGGTCACAGACTGGGGGCAGTGGGGGGAGGAGAATGCCAGCAGCACTGAGCACAAGCAATGAACTGAAGTGCTCTCCATCCTTTTCCATGTTTTTATAGCCTGTTACAAGCCCCCGCTTGAAGGAGGAGGGCTCTATCTGGAAATGAATGCTATATAAGAATAAAAAGCAGACTTTAGAATAGTATAACTTTTTTTAAAGTGTTTTTGATGGAAAAAGCCAAAAGGAATTTGAGAAAAAAGGAAATAATCCAAACAAACACTTAGTAGTTCCTACTATGGGCAAGACATTCCATTCCACCCTGGGAAAGAGGATGACAAACAAATAAAGAGATTATTTGCTCTCCAGAGGCTGGGTTAGGAGAGTTATCTCATAAAGATCCAACAAGGTAAAGAGGGAGGGAAACCTAAGAGGTGGGGAGTGTTTCTGCCATCTCCCCTGATTTCCCTGCAGGGAGCACTCAAACGAAGTGGGCCTGGGTCAGAGGCAGGTCTGGCACTCAGCCTAGCTGGCTCCCAGGGCAGATGACTCTGAAAGGAGGACGTTTTCTCCCATCTATCTCCCAAAGTGAAGACCACTGAAAGCACATGTACCCTCAGTGTGTCACATGCCACAGTCTGGCTTCACGCAAACCCACTGGCATCATCTCTAAAGCAGAGGTCTAACTCCAAAAGGTACTCGGTTCAGTACCTGCTCATTAGTTCTTTAGTTCTTGCAAGAATTAGGAATCTTCCATAAAGGATACAGCAAAAATCCTACCAATTCAATCAAGTGTTTCAAATCATCCCTTTGTTTTGGTGCTTAAAGCTAATTTTAATTTTTAAATTTAGGAACTCTAGAAAGTGAGCGTTGCTATGAGAACTTTCTCTCGCCCACACTGCACATACTGTATATCCTGAAGGGCTTTAAACAGCCTCACTCGTAATCAAAAATACTACCTACTCTATGGGCAAAATGGGCAAGTCAAACGTTGCCATGAGAACCTTCTCTTCTACAGCTCCCATTTTAAATGTACAACTTGCATATATTCTTTTCCCAAATGTTTAAAAAAAAAAAAAACCCACAACATTTTGGGAGGAGAAGAGGAAAATGAGATCTACTAATACCGCCCTGTTCCCAGAAACGCCAAGCACATGCAAAGCATGCAATTCACTAGTGACACATGTGCCAAGCGCCTGGTTGTTCAAACTGGGGATAAGAATCACTGGCTGATGGGCGGCCCGGGAGTTCTCCTCACTGCAGTACAGAGAGGCAGAGGCCCAGCCAAGTCCAGACCTCTGTGACCCTATGGTCCCCCAAGGGCCTGGGCTAGGGCTTGGCACATAGCACATGCTGAAGCAATGCTTGCTGGGGTCTAGAGGATGAGCAGCCCGGGACCGAGAGGTGACAGAGCCACACAGAAGTAAAAAGAAGGAAAATCAGATACTCAAAGGCAAGGTTCTTTCAGAGGCTGGACTTGGGAAGAGCCAAGTTCAAGTCTTACTCAGACACTTTATTCTCCCTGTCTGCCTCAGTTTCCTCATGTATAAAATGTGGCTAACAGCCCGCAGAGTCATGAAGGAGACTTGCCCTGGGCCCCACTGCTAACTAGGCTGAAGGCAGGTCCTGATCTCCCTGTCTCGGCCTGCATCCAAACACCTTAGAAGCTAACACAGGGCTCCGAGGGCAAAGCCAAAGAAGGGTCTGTGTTCGGTACCTTTTTAAGTGGATCTCCATGAATGGATGGTCACTACCCTGTGGAGCATCAGCCCAACAAGGAGAACAAAACCAGGGCAGTGAGATGGCCTGTCACCCTTTGGGCCAACGAGAATTGTGCCACCCAGTCTGAGAGGGGACCAAGCCGTGCGCAGGGGCCGGGCAATGCAGCAGGCTTCCTTGACCTTGGGGGGCAGGGAGGAACAGTAGAGTCAGAGTTTGGACAAGATCCGCTGTGAGGTTCCTAAGGTCGGAGTGGGACCGAAGCATCGATGGCGTTGCCATGAGAAGCTGGCAAAGACAGTACAGCCCTGTACTTCTGAACGGCGTTTGTGAGTGGGTCCCTTTGGGCATTGGTCTGACAAGGCCTTGGACCCCTATTGAGAAGGTTCTCCACAGGGCAAAAAGAGAAACCAGTCCCACTGAAATAAAGGTGCAATTCTCCTCCACCCAGGTTCACAGACACAATCTCCTCAAATTTATTCAGGGTCCAGGTTAAGAACATCTGACCTTGTCCAATTCCCTCGCTTCAGAATCCAACCCGCTTAAGTGATGTGCCCGGGGCTTACTGGGTCAGTGCTAGAGCCGAGGCTGGAACCCAAGCCCATCTGTGTGTCTGCTAAAAGCCCAAGGCCACGCTCCCCTCCCCCCAACACAGACACCCAGAAGGCAGCAGAACATTCTTCCTCAAAAGAGTAGGGAAAGGCTTATGAAAAGTAGAAAAAATTATTCAAATTGGATGTTAAAATTATCTAAAACAGATCTAATTGGAACATGAGTTAACAATGCTTTCTTCAAAGCCTGCATCAGTCAGAGAGGGTCACCTTCCTGTACCGGGTCTGCTGACCTCTGTCCAGTGGGTCCTGCTTTCTGAGGGACCACATTCACTTTCAAATCCCCCCATTTATGTTCATGAGATGAACATTAACTTGCAAATTTCAAATTCAAAACTTCAGTCCCTAAGAAGTACAGAAAGCACTTAGAGAAGCTTAAAAATAACCTATTATTTGTAAGAAAAAAACCAGTCCTGGCTGGCAGGTGGATGTGGGATCCCCAACCCAACACCGGTAGCAGCCTTAACTGGGTCACCAAAGACTAGCCAGGCTCCAAATAAACCGCCCCCACTCCCACAGGCCTTCAGGTCAGAAGAAAGGGACCAAGGCAGCAATCGTTTCACTGGAGATTTCTTGGCTTCTAGGGCAGCAGCTATTCTGAAAGAAAACCATCCAACCTCCTAGAACAGGAGAACTGGGAGAGATTTGAGAGATGGAGAGATGAGGGAACAGAAAGGTTAAGTGACTTGCCCCCAAATGACAGCACGAGTCAGTGATAGAGCTAGGGACAAAGGCACCCCCCCAATCACCAACCTGGCACCCTTCCCACAAATCCAAATGAATCTAAACTAATTACCTTAGGAGAGTTTTAAACACACACACACACACACACACACACACACACACACACACACACACACACAGAGTTTCTGGAAACTCTGCAATCTTTTACACCCAGCCATAAAAGTGTTGGCCCAATTGTAAATATCTCCCCAGGACTGCCGGCAGAGCCAAGCCCAGGCAGCTTAAACCACCAGAAATAACCCACAAAAGCGCTTTCACCCCATCACGGACGCCCCTTCATAACTCTGATGCAGAGCCAGGGAAAGCGACTGCAAAGGAGAATCAGCGGCACAAGCTGATGGGGTCTTCCCCAGGAAAGCCTTCGCTCTCAGCCAAGTGTCCAGAGGACCGAGGGGAGGGGCTGGACCAGCCAGCCGGATCTTCCCAAGGGCGGGACCCAGGTGCTCCAGCTGATTTTCATTCACTCCCATCCCCCAGCGTGAGGAGTCTTTATTAAAGGCCTACTGTGTGCCTGACCCAGTTCCACGTTGCAAACCCAAAAGCCCTGAAGGGAGAAAGATACCCCCAGGATGGGGGGTGGAGGAAGGAGTGGGTGAGGTCTCCTTGAGGAGGAAGGCTGGGGGAATCGGCACCAAGTTGGCTCTGGCTGAACAGTCCTCATCTTATTCCATACTGGGGCAGGAGTCATGGGAGCTTCTCACCAGTCCAGAGACATGGTCCGCCGTGGGGGTGGAGATCAGTTTGGTCGGATGGGCTGAAGAGGCGGTGGCAAGAACAACTCCTCAGAGGGCTGGGGCAAGGACCAAGGGCAACAGGGCCCAGACTGTGGCAGGTGGAGGGGGAGGCCCAAAAGCCAAGGTGCTACTTCCCAGCTTGCCCGGGCTCCCCATCAGACTCTGAGGCAGGGGCTGCAGCCTGGCACCTGGGTGACTGAGCAGACTGGCAGTGCTCTTCCTAAGCAGGATCTCATCCGCATGCAGCCTGGATTTTGTCCTTTCTCTGCCCTCTCTTCCCGGATGCTGAGTCCCAGTGCTATGGTCATAAGTGCCCAGGGGGCACTCAGCATCCCTGAAGAAGAGCCGCCTTTCCCCCAGGGGCCCCATCCCGGGGGTGGGCACTGCCAACTCCCGACCCTGCCCAGTCCATCTTCTCGTCCCCTGCTGAGGACTAGTCCTCTCCAAGCAATTCTCCACACGGCCGCCAATGGGTCTTCCTGGTCTGACCTCGTCCCCTCCTATTTGAAAAGCAACAGTGACTCCCACAACCTTAGGACTCTTGCGGCGTCCATAGGCTTTCACAATCCACTTCCGCACCAACACGCCAGGCAGCTTGTGCGACTTCCCAGAGCTTCCCGGTTGGAAGCTCCCAGTGCCCCCGGGAATGTTCCCCCTCTACATTCACATCTCTTGGCTCCTGTAAGGGCCCTTTTCTGACCCTGCCAACTGTCGGCGGAGCCCTTCCCTCTACTATGACTTTGCCCATGTTCTGTCCTTGGGGGACGCATGGAACAGAAGCTTCCCAAAGGTGGAGAGTCCCGCTGCCCCGTGGAGGAGGAACAGTGGGGGAGCTGAGGAGGGGCTGGAGGCTGTTCCATTTACAGATGGGGAGCACACAGCCGGGACGCTCCTGGAAGGGAACGGAACCCCGTCTTCCTGCCCCCCACGAGCCCCAGAACTGCTGGTCACACACCGGCAGCTTCGATCCCAAACGTCAGGCGCGTGTGCTTCAGTCAAGGAAACCCACCCAGAGCCGCCCGTTGCTTGCTAGTCTGACCCGTTCTGTTCTGGTCCTGGCAGCGACACCGGCCTCACACCCAGGCCTTGCTGCCCACTTACTTCTGAGGCTGCTCTGAAAAGCACCCCCCCCCCCAAGAAAGCAAAGCCTCAGGTGCTTAAACTTGCTACCCGGTTTGGCCTCAGGCCCCCATGAGAGGGATAGGTAGGTGCCCCGAGGGCTGCAGCGCCCGGTGGGGGTCCCACCGACTTCCCGCTGCCGGAGGCGCTGCAGGGGCCCCGAGGCTCCCCCAGGAGGCCGCCCCACCTGTCCGGGGCAGGGGGAGGCACCTCACACCGCAGGGGATGCCGGGCGGTCTCCGCTATAAGGGACGGCATCTCAGGGGGAAGGGGGGGCTTTCCGGGAGATGAAATCTCAGTTTTCAGAAACAGACCCCAAATAGCTTCCCCGTCTCCGAGAAAGAGGCAGCTCGCCCACCCTCCAAAGCGCCTCTCAAATGCACCTTCCCCAAGTCGGGGCAGAAAGCTCCCGGGCAAACAGAAGGCTCTGCCCACCCGGCCGCAGGCCTCCGCCGCCCCCCGGCCCACAGGCGGTGGGAAGGGGCCCTTCCCCGGCCGTCCGCGCGCTGCAGCGGGAGAAGGGGCGCGGAGGCAGGGGCCGGAGCCCCCGGGCGCCCCGAGGGTCTCCCAGGGAGGCGCGGAGCTCCGGTCACTCCCCGCCGGCACAGGGGACCAGAGCTTGGGCTCGGGGCTGGAGGAGCCGCCTCCCACGGCTCCCGGCCCGCTCAGGGAGGGCGGTCCGGGAGGGGCGTCCGTCCGGCCGCTGCCTGAGGTCTCGCCCCAGCCACAAGCAGCCCCGGTTACGGGGAGTTCCTGCCCCCTCCTCCGCCAGAGTGGGCGCCCGGAGCAGGGCCCTCGCCTGGCCCCGGCGGGTCTGAGAGGAGGCCCCGCGCCCGCAGGCGGGAGGGTCCCGGCGGGGCCCCGGGGTCACGCAGGTTCGGGGCCTCGGGCCCCTCCCCCCGGCGCACCTCCCCAGCCCTCTCCGGGCCCGCACACAGTAGGCGCTTCGCGCGCAGAGCGCTTGGCAAACGTGACCTTGAGGCGCTCGGGGGGCGCGGGGCCCGCTGCCCGGCCCGGAGCGGGGGGCGCCCCCACAGCCGCGAGAGGGGGCCCCCGGGGCAGCCACGTGCTCGGGCGTACGCACGGCCCCCTCCCCGGGGGAGGGGCGCGGAGCAGCCCGGCCAGGAAGTGAGCGCCCCGGCCCGCCGGCCGCTGCACATGGTCCCGGGCGGCCCGACCCGCCGGAGCCGGCCCCTCCCCCCGCGGCGGGGGGCGGGGGCAGGGGGCGGGGGCCGCGGGCGGGGCGGGGCCGGGCGGGGCGGGGCGGGGCCCGCGGTTACCTGGGCGCTCGCTCGGGGCGCGAGGCCGCGCCTCCCCTCCCCCTTCCCTGCCCCCTCCCCCCGCGTCCGTCCGTCCGTCCGTCCGTCCCCGGTCCCTCCCCCCCCGGCGGGCGCCCGCCCGCTCCCGTTCTCCGGCTCACTCACTCGCTCCCTCGCTGGCTCGCTCGCGGCTCGCTCCTGGCTCGCAGGCCGGCGGCTCGGGCCGGCTCCCCTCCCCGGGCCGGGGCTCAGCGCGGGGCCCCCCGGCCGCAGGGGCAGGGGCTGAGGCCGCCGCGCTCCTCGGCCCCGGCGCGGCTCCGCTCGGGGCTGCTTCTCTCCATTCTCCCAAACACACAGGAAATAACAGAGGGTCACGTGACGCCGCCCCGCCAATCAGGGGCCGCCCGGGCAGCGGCGCGCGGGCGCGCGGGAGGCGGGGGGAGCGTGAAGGGGGGGGAGATGGGAGGGGGAAAGAGAAGTGGAGAAAGGGGGAGGGGAGGTGGGGAGGAGAAGGGGGAGGGGCAAGGAGGAGGGAGGAAGAGAAAAGGGGGGCAGGGAGATGAGGAGGGAGGAGGGCGGCGGGGGGGGGGGGGACCCCCGGGAAGGGGAGGGCCCCCCTGGGTGGTACCTGAGCGGGCTGGGAGGGAAGAGGGCGAGCCTCTCTCCGGGGACCGCGGGTGCCGGGGCCGAAGCAGGGAGGGTTCCCTCGTTCCTTTAAACGCCTCCTGAGCCGGGGGGAGCGGGGGCAGCGGGGCTGCCTGAGGCTCGGCGGGGAGAGGGGGCGCCGCCGGGGCCGGGCCGGGAGAGACCCCCGCCAGCCTCCTCCTCGCCCGGAGGGGAAGGGGCTTCCCCAACGCCCTGGGCAGGACCCCCCCTCCCCCCTCCGGCAGCCTCAGGTAACAGAGGCGTTTCCTGAAACTTTCTTACAACAAAGGCGAGAAAATGCGGCCATGGGGGCTTTGGTGAAAAGGGTGCCAAGGTCCTGGTCACAGCCCCGCGGGCCCCCTCCCCCTGCCCGCCCCTCCCCCTGCCCGCCCCTCCCCCTGCCCGGCCCCGCCGCCGCCTGGCGGGGGAACCTCCCTCTCTGGGCCTCAGTTTCCTCCCCGGCACAATGGGGATGATCCACAGGCGCAGACAAGATGGTCTCCTCCCGCCGGGGCCACTGATTGAGAAACAGGGACGGATAACAAGGCAGCCCCCAGCCCGGGAGGGTTAGGCCCCGAGGGCCCCGGCCCCAGGCGCGCCTCCCCATGGGCACCGCGTGGCTGCATAGCGGCCCCCCAGCATCCCCCCATCCTCCCCGGGCCAGCAGAAAGCCGGCCCTCCTTTTGCTGGTTTTTAAAAATGAAAGTTCCAGGAAACCATTGTTGGGAGGGAAATATTAGGGTTCTCCCCCTGGGCGGGCGGTGGGGGAGGGGCTGGGAGGAGGGCAGGGACAGACTCCAGATGCCTCGGGCTCCCGGGAGAGCTGGGCCGGCCTAGGCCCCCGGGGTGGGAACTGGGAACTGAGAAGGGAATTCACGGGGGCACCCAGGCTGGGTCACTCAGGCTCCTCTGCCCTCCCCTGGGGGCTGGCTGGGGCACAGCCCTGGGAGGGAGCCACATTTGCGGGCTCCCGAGCACCCGAGACAGCCCCGGGGAAGGAGGCCTAAGGTTTGCAGAGGCTACCCCGGGAGGACCGGCCTCCAACGCCCTCCTCGGCTGGGTGTGCCCGAGCCCCCTCTGGGCCTCCGTTTCCCCCGCTCTCAAGTGCGGACAACCTTACCTCCATGGGGAACTGCAGGACAGAAGCCTGGGAAGAGGTCTGCCCACAGCCCCGGAGGCCGGGAAGCTTTAAGCGCCAGGACTGGAACCTGGTCGCCTGATCCCAGGCCCAGCATTTGCGCTTCCACTCAATGAGTCATTGTGTAGGGAAGAAAATGGGGGTGGGGGTGACAGCTGTGATGTGTATTAGCATTCGCTGATTCTAAGCACAGAAGGAAGAGTTTGCTCTCTGGGCCTCTTAGAAAGTCCAACAAAGCAGAACCACCCAGCGCCCTCCTGACTGGCATCTCAGGACTCCCGGGGGAAGGCTCCTTTGGGCCCTGAGCTCTCAGCCTGCGGTTCTCCTCCTCCGTCCGTGTCCCCAGGCCGCTCAGCCAGTGCCGGGCGCGTGGGAAACGCCCAAGGGTTTCATCGGCCCCCTACTATCTCTTCCCCACGGCGGGCACCCGCGGCGGGGCTGCTGAGAACAACCAGACGTGCCTCCCCAGGCTGGGCGCCTGGCAGGGGCGTGGGGGAGGGGGGAAGAGACCCAGCCTCTCCTTTCCCAGAGCATCCCAGGGATGACGCTGACACCCCCCCCTGTCCGGAAGGAGCCCATGAGAGGCGTTCCTCCAAGGCTCAGTGCCGGGAGGGCAGCCAGCCACCAGGGCAGTCTGTGATGGAGCACGGAGAAGGCTCTAGAGTTAAGCCCAATCTCAGACACTTCCTTTTTGCGCTGCCCTCGGCCAGTCTTCATCCTGTCTGCCTCAGTTTCTCCGCCTGTAAAAGGAGCCAGAGCCCTTCATCGATGAGGCGAGAGACTTGGCTAGGGTCTCATGGTGAGTACATGGAGAGGGGAAGGCCTCCCGTGAGACAATGGCCGACACTCACTCAGACTTCAGAAGGCTGCGCTGGCCACTGGGGGGAGAGGGGGGGCACAAAGGTGGAAGCCCAAGCCCAAGGCTCTGAGCAGAACTCCAACTCAAAAGTAGGTCCTTGGGCAGCCATAATGAATTATATACTTTAAGGTTCCCAAAGCGCTTTTTTTTGTCTCCTGAGACCCTCTCCGTGACCTTGGGAGTCTGGCACTCTTACTATATTCAATTCACAGATGGGGAAACTGAGGCAAAAGGCTGCTTCTTGTCCAGGGTCACCCAGCTGATACACGTCAGCGCCAGGCTTGAATCGAGGGCCAGGATTCTACCCCCTACCCCTGCCCCAAACAAGGCTGCTCTGCCCTCAACTTCCGGGACAACAAGGTCTGCTAAACTGCCTCAGAGCAGGCTGGCCTCCCTTTCTGGGCCGGAGCGTTTCATGCAGGAAGAATGGGAGCGTGAGAGCGGGTGACTCTGGGCACTGAGGGAGCAGGCAGGAGGCTTATCCCCATTGTACAGCAGAGAGGCAAAGCGGCCGCCCGCCCAGCCAGGCCGTGCCCAAAAACCAGGCCGGGGGTGCCAGGACGGCGAGGCCAGTGTGAGTCAGCGAGACTCAAGGTGTGCCAGAGCAGGGCCAGGGGAGGAGGCCAAGCCCAGCCCGCCTCAGCCAGGGAGCCCTCCAGGTGAGGAAGGGACACCCAGGAGGCAGGCCCGAGGGCCGGGAGCGGGCCCTAGGAGGGACAGGCTGCCTCCAGGGGGCCGGGAGGGCCTCCAGACTCTGGGAGGGGCCCACCAGCCTTGGGGTGAAACTGGGAGCCGGGAACACTCCCTGCACAGGCTTACTCCAAGTGCCTCGGCCCACTTCCGGGAGCCTGGCAGCCTGGGTTAGGATGGAGGGGTTTTGTACCGTTAGCACCGGCCGTCTTCCCTTCCAGGCTTGTCCTCCTGCCTCCCCTGTTGTTGATTCTTCCCTTGATCCATTTTCTCCCCCTCCTTCCTTTCTCTTCCCCTTCTCCCCTCCCCTCTCCTCCTTCCTCCTTCCTTTCTTCCTTCCTTCCTTCCTTCCTTCCTCCCTCCTTTTCCTTCCTTCCTTCCTTCCTTCCTTCCTTCCTTCCTTCCTTCCTTCCTTCCTTCTTCCCTCCCTCCTGTCCTCTTTCTTTCCTTCCTTTTCTCCTTTCTCCTTTCTTCCCCTCCTTCCTTCCTTCCTTCCTTCCTTCCTTTCTTCCTTCTTCCTCCTTCCTTCCTTCCTTCTTCCTCCTTCTTCCTTCTTCCTTCCCTTCTTCCTCCCCTCCTTTCTTTCCTTCTTCCTTCTTCTTCCATTCCTTCTCTTCTTCCTTCCTTCTTCCTTCCTGTTCTTTCCCAATCTTCTGTCTCTTCCTATTTTGTCTCTGACCTCTGTTCCTCTCTTCTTCTCACGTCTCCTTCCAGTCTGTTCTCGTTGTCTTCCCCCTTTCTTTCTTCCTTTGCCTCTCTCCTCTCTCCTGTCCCTGTCTCCCTTTTCTTTTGTCTCTTCTTTTCCTTCTATCTCGGATCTTTCCTCTACCAACCCTTCCATTCCTCCCTTGTCCTTTCGGGGCATGCAGGAAAGCTATCCATGTGCCCAATCTGCCTTCTGCTCCAGGAGAGTCCCTTTCCCATTCCCACCAACAAAGCCCTAGAACAAGGGGTTCTCAATGTTGTGTCACGGACACCTCTGCACCCCGGCCACTGGGTAAAAGCCCTTTTCCAAACTGGGGGTTTTAAATGCAAACTTTAAAATCCTAAGGATTTCTGAGGCAATAAAATGTGGCCGCTCCAATGCTGGCGGCCTCAGGGACCATGGGCTAAAAGTGAGCCCACAAGGCTGGCAGCTCATTACCCAGCTGTGGCCCTGAGTGCCAGAGGTGGGGGACCAAGGGGCAGGGGTAAATCACAGCATGGCAAAGCAGAACAGGAAGAAGCCCACTGAGGCCCCCGCAGAGGCACAGGAGCCTCTGGGCCTCAGTTTCTTGCTCTGTTAGTTGGGGACATCTGGGCATCTCGGCACACAAAGGAAATGGGACGCCCAACTCCTCATTCCTGCCTTGACCCTCGTGCACCAGAAAAGGCGGACAGTGGTGGGGAAAGAGCAAACTGAGCCCCCTACAGCCACCTCTCCCCCTCTCACTGTGCTCTGGGAGGCTCTGACCACTTCTGGGGGGAGGAGATGGAGCTGGGAGAACCCAGAATCCCTGCTGTGCCCTGGCTGGGAGGGAGAGGACCACCTGGTCAGGAGCCTGATGGGGAGGGAGGCTGGGCCTGCCTGGTCGGCCCCTGGCTACCTCATCCCGAGGCCTCAGCCAAAGGGGATCCCAGGTGTGGAGACAGGGGACGTGTCTGCCTTAAGGGAGACTTGGGCAACATGAAGGCTGGGAGGGGCTTAGAACGGGGGGTATCAGGGCTGGGAGGGAGCTTAGAACAGGGGGCATCAGAGCTGGGAGGGGCTTAGAACGGGGGATGTTTGTTACAGCTGGGAGGGGGCTTAGAACGGGGGATGTCAGAGCTGGGAGGGAGCTTAGAACAGGGGGTATCAGGGCTGGGAGGGAGCTTAGAACAGGGGGCATCAGAGCTGGGAGGGGCTTAGAACGGGGGATGTTTGTTACAGCTGGGAGGGGGCTTAGAACGGGGGATGTCAGAGCTGGGAGGGAGCTTAGAACAGGGGGTATCAGGGCTGGGAGGGAGCTTAGAATATGGAATATTAGAGCTGGGAGGGGCTTAGAACAGGCCTGGGGAGAGTTTGAGACACAGAAGCCATAACAGTAACAGCAATGACACAGTAAGCCTAAGCTGGAGTCCCAGCTTGGGGCATTTATTCCGTGCTTTCTGATTAAGGCCCTGGGGAGGCGGCTGTGCTAGGACTGGCTCTGTGTGACAAGCGCAGGGGGAGGTCACGCAGCTTTGCCCAGGACACAGGCGCCCGGGGCAGGGTTCCAAGCTCAGACCCCAGGATGAGGGAGCCGGGAGGGGCCGTCCCAAAAGTGACCGCGCTGCCCCGTATGGCACAGCTGGGCCTGGGGCTCCTCCGGCCCTTCTCTGTCCCTGGGGCTCGGCTGTATTTCTGCAGCAGTGACAGCTGCCGGCCATTCCCCACACAGTCAGGAGGGCATTACAGGCTGGGACTGAGCACTAGGAGCCCCTCTAGTCCGAGCATCCCTCTCTGCCTTAGTTTCCCCTTTGTGAAGCGAGGGGCCAGACCACAAGTGCCAGAGGTCCCCACAGCTTCTCTGGAAGCATCCCCACTCACTCAGAGACGGGTAAAGCCAGGCCCAGGGAGGGAATGCCGTCCGTCTCTGGCCAGGCTCACTTCTGAAATGGGGCAGGCGCCTCCAGGGAGGAGGGGAGAGCCTCTGGGGCTCCCTAAGTAGGTGCAGCTTGGGGGGGGGGTTACACCAGGGAGTCTGGGCTGTCTCAACTGGGCTATCCCCACGCACAGCTGGAAGGGGGCTCTGGGCTCCAGCTCCCACAATTCCATTTTACACGGAACCGGCCGACTTTGGAACAATGCAGAGCGTTATTGGTCTAGAGTGGGAGAGGATCTCAGTGCGCTTTACAGATGGGGAAACCAAGGCACTCTGGACCTCCCCCCCGACCCGAGGCTGTCCCACAAATACAAAACCGGCAGGAAGACTCTGGGGGCCGCGATGGGGGGCCATGGCCTGGCATGGGCCAGCGGCGTGGGCGCCCCCCGGGAGGCCTGCACTGTCCCTTCCTGCTTCTCCCTGGGGCCGGCTCCTTTTCTGCAGTCACAGAATTTGAGAGGAGGCTCAGACAGAGTTCACCCTGGGCACAAACCCCTCCGGTTACCAGGGGCGACAGCCCGGCCCAGAACGGAGACCTGACATCGGGCCGAGGAGGGCGGATCCGGGTGAGCAGGAGAGCCAGGCACGACGGCGCCACCCTTGCCCTGCAGACCAGGCCCCCAGCCCAGCCCCTGAGAGGCAGGGGGGCTCCTGGAGGGGGGCATCTCCCCCTCTGCACCATGGGCATCTGGGCCACCGCCCACTGGTCCCACTGCTGTCCTCTGACCCCAGCAGAGCCCAGGTAAGTCCCTCCCCAGGCCTTCCTTTCCAGGGCCTGGAGACCATGTCCGCACCTCTGTACCCCCCTTCCCTGCCATGTCCCGGTTCTGCATAAGCCACAGCCCTGAGCCTCCGACCATCTAAACTGCCGTAGGCTTGTCCAACACCCCCCCCCCAATCTGTGGAAGCCTGTCCTCTCCAGGGTCCTGAAAGCCCGGCCTGTAACGGGCAGCTGGAAATCACCGGCTCCTCAGCTGCTCGTTACACCGCTGTGCTGGGACTGGGCACAAGCAAGCATTAACCGCCCGCTGTGTGTCTGTCTGCCAAGGAGCAGCCCAAAGGAAAGGGGCTTCGCTCCGGCCGAGGCAGAGGGAGGCCCCGTGGTGGGGGGCGCTCACGGAGGGGCTGCCGGTCTGACTGGAGGAGGCAGCGGATGGAGACCCGGGGCCCTCATTCTGAGGTGCACCAGCTCTGTGCCCTCAGTTTCCCCGCAGGGACATAGCGGGTGTTTGGGGCCTGCCCTTCTGGGATCCTCTGTGATCTCCCAGATCCCTGCGGGCCACATGAAGATGCTCCCCTCCCTCTGAGGGACTTGGAGGACTCCGTCCCAAGCAACATAAGTGTGGGCTGTTAAGGAAAACCCCAGAGGACCCGACTTTGAATTTTACAGCGTGGTTTCTTATGTAACAAGAGGAAGGTGGGCTTGATAAAGCCCAGGGTCCCTCCCAGCTCTGATATTCTCTGGGACCTGAGGCAAGACTCTGTGCCTCTTTGTGCCTCTGTTTCCCCATCTGTAAAACCAAGTGGACTCGATGACCTTGAGGGTGGCTTTGGGGCTTAATTCTATTATCCCTGAAGTGAGCTCTGGCCACAGGTCTCAGGGGTGGCTTTTGTGGTCGTAAATATACGACCCTGGGGGGCTGAAAAGATCCCCTGGAATCCCACCCTGGGTCCCTGAGCCTCAGCTCCCCCCTGGGAAGGAGGGGTCACCCAGGGCTCTGCGGTTCTGACACTGTGAGACCCCGAGACCAGCTCCTGGGGTGCCTCAGTCTCCCCTCTGGCCCTCCGCTCCATCTGCCACCCACCGCTGTCGGGAGGGAGGGTCTCAGCAATAGTCAGTCACAGGAAGGTCAGGGGGACTGAGGATCCAGGGGGGCTGGGATTGGGGGGAGAGTGTGTGTGGGGAGGGAGCGAAGGCCCAGAGCTGGCAGGCCCCTGAGCTGGCTCCCAGGCTGCCTCCCTTGCCCTCGAAGGCACTGAAGATGAGCCGGGCCACTGGGGCTCTTGGGAGGGGGTCCTCCCGCCCCTCCCCTGATCCAGAAAGGGGCCCCTTTCCCACGCACTGCCTCAGGAGCAGGAGCGGGGCCGGGACCGGGTGAGGAGTGGCCGCCCGGGTGCTGCCCCCTGCTGGTGGCAGGGTCCCCCCTGCAGGCCCCGGGGAGGGCCCCGGGAAGGTGACACATGGGAGGGAATACAGGAAGGAGCATCGTGGATGAGTAAGGCGCGGGCTCCCTGAGCCTGGAACCTCGCCACGAGAGGTCGGCCAGATGGGGATTCCAGGGCGAGGGAAGGCAGTGTGGGAGTGCCAGAGGATGTAAACATTTGCAGGGGAGGCACTTTCTGGGGGGTAAAGGGGGGGGCCTCCCAGGTTTGGGGCTGGGGCTTATCTTCCCTGGCAACTTTGGCCGAGTCCCAGGGCCCGAGATGAGCCGGGGCTGGGGAGGGGGGCATCCGTCTTTGTTAGCACCCAGCAACCACCATGACAGCATCCTGGAGCCAGACTTATGGGGGGGGGTGCTCAGGGCCGCATGAAGGGTGGACCCCGGCTGGGGACCCTCAGGGCTGCACCCGTGAGGGGCTCCATGGACCGACCCTGGAATAGGAAGGGCCGCCCAGGGGCAGGCTGGGGCTGGCCGCCCCCCCCCCCAGAGCTCCCTCGGTGCCCGAGTCGGTTCAGGGTGAGAGGCCCGGGTAGGGGGGCCGGCGGGGAGGAGAGGGGAGATGGGCAGGTCGGGGCTGAGGCTCGGGGCAGAGCTGCAGTGTGAGGAGGGAGGAGGATCCACACGCCCGCCCGCCCGCCTGCCTGTCTCCGGCATTTCACTGTAAAAATAAATGCTCAAACCCAAAGCAAACACGAGGGAGGGTCCGGGAGACCCCCGGCCGCCTCCCCGGGCCCGGCCGGGGCGCTTTGCCCGGTCCCCGCCGGTTCTGAGCCCGGGCTCCCCCTCCCCGGCCCGGACCGAGCGCAAACAGACAACACAATGTCATCCATCCTTCCTCGTCATCCTCTCCCTGGCTCCCCCTCCCACCTCCAGACAGACGCACACCGCCTAACGCAAGATGAAGCCTCCTTCCCCGGGCTGAATGGACAGCCCTGTTGCCTGGGGGCTTCCTCCCTCCTGATGGATCCGGGGGAAAACTCCCCCCCTCCCTCCCCGCGCCGGCCCTTCTTTGTCCCCACCCGCCGCTGACCCCGGGGAGGCGGGAGAGAAGGGGCCGCGGGGGGCACGGGGCGCCCCTTCTCCTCCCTCCCAACACTTAGGTTCGGCGCCTGCCCGAGACCTCGCCGGATGGTACCGACTCCCGCAGGCCAGGCTGGCGGCCGCGCGGGGGAGCCGACCCGGGCCCTGCCCTCGTGCCCCCGCGCACGGACGGGACGGGGCCGAGCCCGCGGGCCGGCTCCTCCCGGGTCTGCCCCGCCGGGGCCCGCCCCCCCCCCCATGTCAGCCAGCCAGGCAGCAGCTGGGCCTTTTGAAGGGGCCCGGGAAAGCCGGGGACGGAGGGAGGGGGGGGCCCGGCCGCCACCGCCCCCCCTGCCCGCCCGGCCGTCCGGCCCGCCCCGCCGGCCGGCCCTTAACCAAGAAAACTTTGAGCGGAGGCAGCGTCCAGAAAAGAAGCCCGGTTACCTTGGCGGCAGCATCCTGCCCGGCCCCTTTGGCCCCGGCCGTGGGGGAGGGGCTCCGCGCTCGGCCTCCCCGCGGCCCCTCCGGACCCGGGCGGCGGGAGAAGTCGCAGGGCCCGGCCGTGACATCACACCCGGCCCGGAGAGGCCCCGGGGCGGCGGGGGGCTCGGCTCCCGGCCCGGCTGCCGGCCAGCCCACGGCGGGAGGAAAGGGGAACAGGCAGGGGGCCGGGGAGGAAGGAACGGGGTGTGGCGCGTGTGGACTTGAGCCCGGGAACATCTAAGGGGAACAAGGGTTGGCTCCTGCCTGTGGGGCCTGGGGCCCGGGGCCGAGGGGGCCCGGCCCAGGGGGGGTGCCGGGCCCGCCAGGCCGGGGGAGGGCGGAGGGTGGGGGAGGGGGAGGCCTGAAACAGGGGGGGTGGCTGGGGGGAGGCCTGAAGCAGCCGGGGTGGGGTGGGGGGTGGGGGGGGGGGGGACACAGGAGGGGAGGCCTGAAACAGCTGGTGGGGAGGGGGAGGCCTGAAACAGCCTGGAGGGGAGCACTCCCAAGGCCGGTGGGGTGTCCAACCCCAAAGGGCCAGAGAGGGTGTCTGATCCAGGCCTGCCTCAAAGGGCCGGCGGTGTTCCCCCACCAAAGGGCCAGGACCCACAGGCCGGGTGGGGTGTCCTTCCCCGAAAGGGGAGGGGAGGCAGTCCAGGCGGGCCAGGCCCACCAGAAAGGGCTGAGGAGGGTCCAAGGCAACCAGGGGAAGCCTTAGCTGGGCGACGGGCCCCACCATGGGGGAAACTTGGGCCCAGGACCAAACTCCGGCTGAATGAACCTCATGCCCACAGATCTCCTTTCAGTTTTCTTCTCTGTAAAGAGGCCCGAGGGGCAAATTGGGACTCGTGGGACTGCCACAGCCCAGGCCCTTCGAGCAAACCCACCTTTAACAAGGAAAGAAACAGACCTGGGGGGCAAAGGGGCCAATCCTGGCCCACGTGAGCCGGGACTCAGTCCGGAGCTCTGCCCCCTGGGCCTTGCTACCCCAGCTCTGCATGGCAGGAGGGCTTGTGGGGCTGTGGAACACCCAGGACCCGAGTTCAAATCCGATTTCAGACACGTCCTCGCTGTGAGTCTGAGCAAGTCACTGCACTGCTGCCTGCCCCAGCTCCTCCCCTGTAAAATGGGAGCAAGAACCCCTCCTCCAGGGGTCAGCCAGCCTGACTACGACCAAAATCCTTGGGGCACGCCCCCCCCCAGGGACCCGGGGACGCCAGAGGGCAGCCCAAACCTGCAGGTGTCCCCAAACAGCGCCGGGCGCCCGGGGCCTCCGCCTGGACCGGGGACCCTGGCCCTGCCAAGTCCGCCTGCGGGCGTAGGGGGGCAGCCAGGTGGGTCCCTGGGCCCAAAGCAGCCGAGGGGAGCCCCAGCTCCAGGCCGAGCAGGAAAAGCTGCCCCGGCCCGCAGGCCCACAACGGGACCGCAGCCAGCCCCCTTCCTCCTTCCCAGCAGGAGCAAGACATCTGCCAGCTAGGCACCAAGGGAAAGGCAGAGCAGTCCCTGCCCTCGAGGAGATTCAAATCTAACACAGATGTGAGACAGTCATCAAGTTACAGGGCAGTGATGGGAGCCTAGAACGGAGGGTGTCAGAGAGGGGAGGGGGCTTAGACCAGGGGATGTCAGAGCTGGGAGGGAGCCTAGAACAGGGGATGTCAGACCTGGGAGGAAGCTTAGAACAGGGGATGTCAGGGCTGAGAGGGCTGAGAACAGACTACTGGAGCTGGGCAGGGCCCTCCAGTTCTCCCCCAGCCCCTCACACAGAGGTACAGCTGGCTTAAAGACAAGATGGGGTGTCACATCCAGGAGAGAAGTAATAATGCCTCGTGCTGGGTGAGCACTTTAAGGCTGACAAAGCATTTTCCTCCCAAGCATATGAGGTCAAATGTATAAAGATTATTGGCCCCATCTTGCCCATTAGAAAATGGAGGCCGTGAGATGGAGCGCTCGCAGAGCTGAGTCAAGTGGCAGCCGCTGACCCAGAGCCCACATTCAGGCCCCTCCCTCCCAGGGCACCAGGGGTCAAAGAAAGAAGGCCCCTTCCCGGTGGGAGTGCCAAGGCTGAGTGGGAGGGCTGGCACTGAAACGGACCCAGGGATGAGTGGCAGGAAACTTAGGGGAGAGCTGAGAAAGGGCCCCCGGGCCCAGGACGGCCGAGGGCATCTGGAGGAAGCAGCCAAAGGCCCAGGGAGGTCCTGCTGGTCTGGAGACTTTGGGGCTGCCTTTGGTGGTCCTCCACAAGGGCAGGGAGCCCCTGAGCTAGGCCAGAGACTCTGAGCTAACCCAAAGGCCCTGAGCTAGCCCGGAGGTCCTGAGCTGGAAACCAGATCATGAGACGCTCACAGGAAAGCCTCCATTCCTAAGGGTTTCATGCCCATTCTCTCATTTGACCCCCATAAGAAGTCTCTGAGGCAGGTGCTGCTATTCTTTCCATTTTACAGATGACCAAATTAAGGCTCTGAGAGAGGAAGTGACTTTTGCTCAGGGTCACAAGGCTGGTGAGAGTCTCCAGTGGGATTTGAAAACAGCTCTTTCAGCCCTGTGGCGCCACCTGCTGCCCCCTCCTCCCCCCCACACCCCCCTCCTCCCGCGTGTCCCTACATCCTCCTGGAAGGGAGAAATGACCGAGGTCCTTGAGCCTGGGCCAGGCCGGCCTCCTCTTGTCCACCTCCATCCTTTCCCAGACCCCAAGAGGATGCAGAATAGAGGGAAGCCTCCCAGGGACAAGGGCAGTGTTAGCTGCTTCCCGGTGACCCCAAGGGTGCTGAGCGCCCGGAGCGGGCTCGAGTCACACCCTGACTCACACTGCATGGGCAGAAACACAGCTCTCAACCTGGCCGGGCTCAGGAGGCCTTTGTGTGTCACCTGGTGCACATGGTACTTTCTTTACCTTCTCCTTTCTCTTGGGTCTGTTTGTCTTCCCTCCCTCCCTTCCCCTTCTTCCTTTCCCCTCTAACCTTTTCTCCCCTTGCTCTGGTCTGTCTCTCTTTCTGTCTTTCTCTTTCTTTCTTCTGTTTTCTCTTTGTCTTTTTTCTCCCTCTTTTTTTGTCTCTCCCTTTTCTTCTTCTCTTCTCTCTTCTCCTTCCCTCTGTTTCATGTCTTCCTTCTGTCTGTTTTGCCCCCCATGGAAAGTGCACCCAGTCTAACCCCTTACCCCGGTCGGCCCCCCTCTTTTCCCCTCTTTTTCCCCCTCTTTGGCCCCGGACCCATGGGACACCCTGGCCTCCTTAGTTTGTGTTTTTCCCCATTTTCTGCCTCAGAGCCCCCACTTTGCCCCTGCCCAAGAGCTCCCCTGCTCGGGAAGTGACGATCTGTGCCCCTGCTCAGGGCCGGAGAGCGCTCCCTGAGGGAAGGGTCTGTGTGTTGCCTCTGGGTGCCCGGTCCCTGGCACAGATTAGGCCCCAGTAAAAGCTGCCTGCCTGACTGAAGTGCCTGGCACTGGGCCTTTGGGAAGATTGATCATCTTTTCTTCCTTCCAAGTGCTGGGGGGGGGGCAGAGGAGAAGGAGGCCGGTGGGGAGGAGGAAGAGGAGGAGGAGCAGGGCCGGCCCCCAGCCTGTGGAGGGCACGCGGCTCTGCTGGCTTGGGAGGCTTGAAAGAGAGCAAACTCATTTCCATTTCTGAGTGCGGCGAGCGGGCCCAGAGTAAATCAGAGGCACCAGGGGCCCGCGAGGATTCCTGAGCACAAGATTTTTAAACAGTCTTTCTGGCTTAAAAGAAAAAAAAAATCAAGGGGAGTTAAAACCACAAAGGAAAAGACTTAAAAAAAAAAAAAAAAAAAAAAAAAAAAAGCTCTGCCCATGGTAAAAGGTTTCAATTAGCCCAGAGCTTGGTGCAGGAGAGCCGGCCACCCCCTTCCTGTGGCGCCTGGCCCAAAGGAGCCCAGGCCGGGCCCTGACCTTGGAGGAGCCGCTTTAACTGTCCGCGCCTCAGTTTCTCCCCCTGTCAAAGAAGGGGTTGGAAGCTGTGGCCATTTATGGTCCCCCCGGGCTCTAGATCCAGGTCCCAAGGCTGGCCAGGGGCTAGCCTGCAGGACCCAAAAGCCCAGCACCCTCACACCAGCTCTCCCAGTCCCTCGGGCCTGTGTTCCACACCCAGAGAAGCTTTTTAGCCCCCAGTCCCCAGAAATGCCTCAGGCACTTCCTTGGTGCCAGACGCTGGACTAAGGCCGAGGCAAGAGTCAGAGGGACTTTAGAGGCTGCCCTCCCCATCACTCTCAAGGCTGCACAGGGAAGCTGGGCCTCCGCCTCCATCCTGCTCTTCCTGGTTCCCAGGGACTCTCCCAGTCAGTTCTAAATCCCCTGGCTGGGACTCGAGGCTCAGAGTGCCCCGTGTGGGCTACGTACCCGGCCCTCCCTGCATGGGCCGTCCACCCCCCTCGCTCAGGCTGGCTCCAATTCTCCCAATAACCCCCTTTCCCCCGGCACATTCCTGCCCATCCAGGAAGGAAGGGAATTCAAGTCAAGCCCACGGCCTGGGTGCAGGCAAAGCAACAAAGAGAAGAGACCCAGTCCCTGCCCACAAGGGACTCCCATTCTCCGGGAGGGCCAGCGCTTCCAGGAACCTCCCCTGCGTGGCCCAGGGCTGGCCCCTCTCAGGCCATGTGTCAGCCAGGTGGTCTCCCAGGGGCCTCTGCCAGCTCTCAGGCCGCTCCTCCAGACGCGTGTCCCCACACCATCCGTGTGGATCGCTCAAACTGGGCCAGGATCAGGACTTCCTCCTCAGTGCCCTCCGCAAACAACAAGCAATCAATGTCTGTCACTGCACACAGCAAGAGCTTCCTCAATGAATGAAGGAGACGGCAGGTTTGGGGAGAACAGCATCTGGGGTCAGAGGTCCTGGCTCTGCCCACTGGGCTCATGCACTAAGTGAGGGGCCGGCCAGGTGGTCTCCCAGGACCCCTGCCAGCTGGAGAACTCGCTCCCCACCCCATCTCAGGCCTCCTCTCCAGACCTTGGCTCCCTTGTGGGCAGAATGAGCGAGGCAGGGCTGACGGCCTCCAAGTTAGGGCCCCGCGACCCCGGAGCAAGGCCAGCAAGGGCCTCCTGGCCCCTGCCCCCCAGTGGGGCGCCAGCCCAGCCCCAGCCCAACATCCCTGCACTTCCCAAGCCTTTCTCCCGTTCCAAACGTGCCACAGAATCCCGGGACCCCGGAGGCCGCTACTTAGAGGCAGATTAATCACAGTGAATTCTCCATCCAGATACTGCACGCCGGCCGAACTCCCACGGCTAATGGCTGTAATATTCTCCTCAGCGTGTGCAGGATGCTGGGGCAATACGCCAGGAATGCTAATTCGCCACTGCTGGCTCACGCATGCGCCGGCCCGGGGAGCATCTGGAGACACCTGAGGGAGAGGGAGGCTGGTCGGAGGGGACCCCGGAGAGGGGCGCACCTGGGGGGGCCTCTGGGGGGGGGTTGGCAGCCAGCAGGCAGGGCCAGGCCGACCAGCAAGGGTCCTCCCCACACACAGGCGCATCCTGCCGGCTACAGGAACCCATGGGAGGGGCTCTGGACCCCCTCGCCCGGCCCGGCCCACTGCCTCTGACCCCATTTCCCCACCGGGCCCAAGAGCAGAACGGGCTTCCTCAAGGACAGACGGACAGGCACACAGGCCGAAAGGACATCCGGGCTGTTCTTTGAAGTGATCCAAATAAGACAGGCATTAATTCCTTTCAACACAAGTGATCTTTGAAGAAACGGCCAATTAGGGACCAACTAAACCTCACCAAAAAAAAAAAAAAGGCTTTCATCTCTTCCAAACAGAAAATGGTCCAGGGGGAAGGAGATGATACAGGGAAGAGCAGCATCTTCATCTGGGCCACATCCAGGATGCCCCTCGCTGCCCTTGCTTCCTCCTGATTTCCACAGATTTCTCCTAAACGGGTCCCTCCTTACCCACGTCCTTATTAGGGGGTCTCTGACAACAGCTCCAGAGTGTAAGAGCCAGAAGGAACCCCGGATGCCGGTGGTCTCATTCTACAGAGGAGTAAGCCAAGGCACAGAAAGGCCACGCCACCGGTAATATCTAGGGTGGAATCGAGGGGTCTCCCCTCCAGCACAGGAGAGCTGTCATAGATACACATCTTTCTTGGCATTCAAGGCCCCTGACCCATCTCATCTCGTGTTCTCTCCTTCCTGAATTTTCTACCTCAAACTCTACAATTCTGTCCGGAGAGAGAGCTGGATCTGGCCTCCAAGGACCCGGGTCCAAATCTTGGCCTCCTGGCCTGGGACAGGACAATTAATTCCTTTGCATCCCAGTTCCTCTCCTATAATAGAGAGGAGTTGAATTTCCTCTTATTAAGAGACCAGTTCCTCTTGTTAGTTTTATGATCCTAAGGAACCTGCTCCCTTCTCTTGGGGCCTCAGTTTCCTCCCCTGTGAAATGAGTAGGTCAGGCTCCCCTCTGGGTTTTCTTCCAGCTCAAAAGCTAAAGCTAGGATCCTATGGACTGTGCTTTCCCACCACCATGCCTTTGCTCGGGCTGGAACTGGACCATCTTTTCTCCCTCTTTTTGCTCATCCCCAAAACTTCCTTCACCTACTGTGAGAATAAACAACAGCAACAATAATGGCCAACATTTGTAACAATCTCCCCTCCAGATCTCAATACAACAACGATAAAATTAGCAACAATAACATTTATAACAATCTGTCCTCCAGACCTCAATAGCAATATCATAATCTCCCCTTCAGACCTCGACAATAGCAACAGTATCATAATAAACCCCCTTCATATTTTGACAACAACAATATTATAATAATTCCTTTTGGACTTCAACAACAACAATCGTTTTATGATAACCTCCTTCAGACCTTGACAACAACAATCATATTATGATAACTTCCCTTCAGACTCTGACAACAACAATATTATAATAACCTCCTTCAGACTTGATAATAACAACAATATAATAACCCCATTCAGACTTGAAAACACTAACAATATTATAATAACCCCCCTTCAGACTTTGACAACAATATTATAATAATCCCCCCTTAGACCTTGACAACAATCTTACAATAACCCCCTTCAGACCTCGACAATAACAATCATATTATAATAACCCCCCCTCAGACCTTGACAACAACAACCATATTACAATAACCACCCCTCAGACCTTGACAACAACCATATTATAATAACCCCCTTCAGACCTGACAACAATCATATTATAATAACCCCCTTTAGACTTCTACAATAACAATCGTATTATAA
Organism: Sarcophilus harrisii; assembly: GCF_902635505.1. Taxonomy (NCBI): domain Eukaryota; kingdom Metazoa; phylum Chordata; class Mammalia; order Dasyuromorphia; family Dasyuridae; genus Sarcophilus; species Sarcophilus harrisii. The sequence continues at coordinate 9,743,137 of NC_045430.1, read as the reverse complement.
TAACTCCCCTCAGACTTTGACAACAATCATATTATAATAACCCCCCTTCAGACCTTGACAATAGCAACCATATTACAATACCCCCCTCAGACCTTGACAACAACAACCATATTACAGTACCCCCTCAGACCTTGACAACAACAACCATATTATAATAACCCCCCTTCAGACTTGACAACAACAACCATATTATAATAATCCCCCTTCAGACTTGATAACAACAACCATATTATAATAACCCCCCTTTAGACTTCGACAATAACAATCATATTATAATTACCCCCTTCAGACTTGATGACAACAACCATATTATAACCCCCTTCAGACCTCAACAACAACCATATTACAATAACCTCCCTCAGACCTTGAGAAGAACCACAACAATATTCAAATAACCCCCTTCAGCCCTCAAGAACAGCAACAGTAAGAGCCCCTAGAACCACCTTCCCTTGAAACCTCTCAGGACACAGAGCTTGCCAGCCCCTGATGGAGGCACATTCTGGGAATTAGGGGGCCTCAGGTTCCCCAAGTAGACCGTAAGTGTTTCGAGGGCCAGCCCGGAGTCTCCCGGGAGCCAGAGGACTGGCCCCCAGGCTCTGCCCACCGAGCAGTCAGAACTGAGAGCCCGGGCCCTCCCCGGCATCTGCTCGGAATGTGAGCAGCTCAGTGATTCCTGGGAGGTCATCGCATTAATCCTGCCGACAAACTCGGGTGGCATTTTGCCAATATCACAAGATAAAAGGCCAGAGGGAAGCTGGCCAGAGCTCTGCCGGTCCCTGCCCTGGGCTCCGGACAAGCGAGAGACGGCCCCCATACTGCACTGGGCTGACAGGGGCTGTGCTCCTGCAGACCAGGGGGGTTTGGAGGACAAAAGCCAGGCCTCTCCTGGGCTCTGGAGCAGAGACCTGCCCCAGCCTCAGCCTGCTCCTCTGTAAGGGGGGCATAAGGACGCCGGCAAACCTGCCTCCCAGGGCTACCGAGAGCCTTCAGTGAGACTGGGTAGGTGAGTCACCCCAGGGGGCAGACACCCGGAGCTGGAGGGGGCTGTGGCTACAGGGCCCGCCTTCACATCTGCACAGGGGAAACTGAGGCTGCCAGCTGGAGAGGCTGCTTGTCCTCGGGTCGCATGGCCGGCAAATGCCAACGATGTCCTGTGACAAGAGACGGGTCCGTGCCCTCAGTGCCCTCCTCACAGTGGGGGGCAGCACTGGTGGGGCACAGGTGCAAGGAAGGGGGAGAGGCCTCCGCCACACAGGGCCACTGGAAGGCCCACTGAGAGGATGAGCTCTGGGGCCGGGCCGAGCCAGACTGCGCTGTGTTCCTCCCCGGCACTTATCCTCTTCTTCCTCCCTTTCTTTTCTTCCTCCCTCCCTCCACCCTTCTTCCTCCTTCCCTCCCTCCCTCCCTGCTTTCTCTCCTCCCTTTTCTTGCAGGCCAAATTCTACTAACAGCAGCTAGAGTGCTTCAAAGCCCATAAGCATTACCTCATTGTTTTCCCAACAGCCGGGAGACAGAGGTGTGATTACAACCCCCATTGTACAGATGAGAAAACTGAGCCCAGAAGATGTCCTGCACAGGGTCACCCCACCAGGAAGGAGGAGGCCGAGATCTGAGTCTCGACGCCTCTTTGACAATTGCTGCAGCTCCAGAGATTCGGGAGGCATTACATTATTACCGGCCACTCAGGATGCCCAGCTGGGCAAATGGCCACTCACCCAGAGGACCGTGGGAAGTTGGATAAGAGGACCCTGAGGCTGGATACCACAAGAGCCCCTGCCCCCTCAGAGTCCCCCGGGGGTCATCTGTGGCAGTGCTCCTTTGAGAGCAGAGGGGCTCACACAGCTGGGATCCTGAGGGCCCCGGGCCCCTGTTCTAAAACTCCTGGGATGCCCGGCTAAGTTCTGGCCTCCTTGTCCCTGTGGCCTCATCTGCACTGGGCTTCTGACCCAGAATCCTGCAGCATCATTCTGGCCGGGCACCGTGCCCTCCAGGCCCAAGCATGCCCAAGGCCTGAGGCCAGGGAGGAGCTCCATGAATGACCCTTGGCTCAAGCCTGGCCCAGTGTCCACTGCCCAAAGGAGTGCGGGCTCCAACATGGCACCAAGAAGGCCGGCTCTTGCCAAAGCAGCCTGCCAAGGAACCTGGAGCGGGCCAATGTCCCCCCTCCCCCAGCCTCAGTCTTCCCATCTGTACAATGAAAATGGGCCACTAGACTGGCACAACTTTGGGTGTGATGGAAAATCCAGGGGATCTGGAGTGCCCTGCCCCCCCCCCAATGCCAGCTTCCTCACCATGGGGGGGCCATGGGGAGAAATGGTCTCTCAGGCCCCTCCCAGCCCTGACACTATGAGCCTTTTAATAGGATTGGTACAAAAACTGACAGGAAACTAGATGGGGAAGTCTAGAGAGGAACCATGGGGAATCCTGGGAGTGAGGGCTGGGAGGGGCCTGAGAACAGGGAGGTCAGGACTGGGAGGGGGCTTAGAACAGGGGATATCAGAGCTGGGAGGGAGCTTAGAACAGGGGATGTCAGAGCTGGGAGAAACCTTGAGACCAACTAACCCAGATCCCTTATTTCAAAGAGTTATAACCTCTGACTCAAAGACAGCTTAGTGACTCACCTTTGTCCTAATGCACCATTTCCCTACATATAACTGGAGAAGTCAGATGGTGCTAGATTGGTGGAGAGAAGGGTCCCAAATATCGAACAAAACCCATTTACGTCAGGGAACAATAGGGGGCCGATGATGATCACTGAGTGGAGGGATGATGAGCTCATAGCTCTGTATAAGAAAGCTGATTCTGGCAGCTAGTGCAGGACAGGTGGAAACTGGGGACGCCAAGGGCAGAACATTAGGAAGCCAATGATAACAGTCCGGGAGAGCGATATGAGGGAGTGCGCTAGGCTGATGGCCCCCAAGGAGAGAAGTGAGCGGAGGCTGGGGGGTTTCCCAGACAGAATCACTAGAGTTTCCCAGCAGGAAAGGGCAAAGGCCAGGAAGTCCCACTGGGGTTTCAGTTCAGGAGCACAGGCTGGACGGCCACCCCTGACGGTAGCAGAGGAGTCCGCAGAGTGATAGGGAGCTAGATTTAAGGAAGCAGGTTTGAGAAACACCACAAGTACTCCCAATCCTCTTCCTAGGAGACGAACTGGGAACATACTCTCCTGGGCTCTGCTCTGATGGGGTCCCAGACCCACACTTCTGTATCACAAATTAACCTTCACACTAACTGATGCAACAGAACAGGATGTTTGAGTTCTTGCCTCTGCTTTCTGAGTGATCTCTGAGAACCCTTAGATGCTGAGTTCGAATCCTAGCTTTGTTATTGAATACCCACGTGACCCTGAGCACATCCCTTAGGATTTCTGTGCCTCGGTTCCCCAATCAGTAAAATGAGATGGTCAAACTAGCTGCCATCTAAAGTCTCTTTCAGTATATAATCCTAGTTTTTCTGGCTTTCTCTTTATAATAGCTTTTTATTTTTCCAAATACGTGCAAAGAGAGTTTTCAACATTCACCCCTGCAAAACCTTGTGGTCCAAATTTTTCTCCTCCCTTCCCTCACCCCCTCCCCAAGATGGCGAGTAATCAGACATGGGTTAAACATGTGCAGTTTTTCTATCCATTAGGCTCCTTCTTCTCGCGGTCCAGGGGGCTGATCACCAAAGTTCGAAGGGGGGCTCCCTTCTAACAAGGAGCAGAAACTGGAGCTAGAGAACTGGGGGTCAAGAGGTCCTAGACCTGGCCATAATGCCCATGTGGAAGGGCTCACCAACAAAAGAATTATGCTATACAAAAGCCAGAATTCATCCACAAAATGTTTTTAAGTTTCAAAAAGCCATTTTAAAGTAAAAAGGAATGACTCTGTGCCCAGCTATGTGCTTGGTCATATCCTGGGAGACACTCACACTCTGAAAGTGGGAGCCAACCCTTAACCGCCGCAGGGTCGATGGCAAGGCCCCGCCATGTTCGTCCAGCACCAAGTGAGTGCTCTCACTGAATGAATGGAACCAGCAGTGGGTTCCTCGTTTCCCACACACATCAATACGTACACAGAGACCCCATGTTCACACCTCAGATGTACATGGATTCCCGGCGCATATTCTACATAAGTGGGGTCCTCAGCTCCCCGACCTTCCCGACAGTGTCCTGAGGGAGAATGAGCTCCTACATCTAGACTGGAGCTGGGGGACCCATGCCCCTAGGGGGCCAAGCCACACACTCTATCTGGAGATCAGGAGGTCTTTCAAATGAAAAGGCAGGAGGAGGAGCAAGAAAACTCAAACCTTAGCAAGCACACTGCAGCTATACAAAAGGAGCAGCAAAGATCCGGGTTCAAGTCTTGCCTCTGACACAAAGTAGATCTCAAGGAAGTTACTCTTCCCCAGACAAGCCGGTGAGACAGAAGGGTTACCGATCTGTCCTGGAGGAGAACATTTGCTTGTGGGCTTAAATCTCCCAGCTCGAGAAACAACATCCCTGCACTAGTCCCAAGTCCTCCCTGAAGGGGCAGCTGCAAGGTGGGGAAGATGGAGTCCTTAATGCACTGGAAATAATCTCTCTGGGAAAATAAGGGTCCCAGCTGTCTCTGACCCCGATGCAGAAGCTGCAAGACTACAAATGATTTTTTAAAAAATAATAGCTTTTTTTTCTTTTTTTTTTTCCCCAAATACATACAGAGATAGTTTTTAACATCCACCCTTGCAAAATTTTGCTTCCAAATTTGTCCCCCTCCCTTCCTCTCTCCCCTAGACAGCGAGTGACCCAGTTATAGGTCAAACACGTGCAATTCCACAAGCCTTAAAGGGATGGTTTGACGGCATTCAGAAAGGGAAATGGGGACAAGTCCCAGGCCTCCTAGGACAGAGCACGGCAGCGGAAGTTCACGGTCTTTTCTCACAAAGTCCACGAGACAGAGAGATGGGGAGGACACTATGGGATCCGTTCCATTCAGGACAGCGCCTGCCCACAGCGGACACTGTGCCAGGCAGGATATGGGGGCAGGAACCAAAAGCAGCCTCGCCCCTGCCCCGCAAGAACCCACAGCCCAACCCGGAGCAGAAGAGGAGCCCGCACAGAGAAAGTGGCGGAGACAATGCCAAGCCAAGGGGGATCTGCACAAGCCCAGCCCACACCCCTTGCTCGTAGACCATAAGCTCCATGAGGGCAAGGCCCGTGTCTCATGTGCGTGCCCACAGATGGAGCCTGGCCCAGGGGCTTCCTAAGTGGTGACTCGATGAATGAATGACTCCCAATCCATTGCTTGTGATCTCCGGGAAGCCTCGAGTCCTCCCAGACTACCTACTGTTGGGGCGGTGGCTGGAAATTTCAGGCCGGGGCTCTGCACCTGGGACAGAGCGGCCCAGAGAACCCCAGCGGAACGGGGTCTGCAGCCGGGCAACCCCCACCCCTCTGCCAGGGGTCACAGGGCACGATGATCCAAGCTGCATCAATTCAACTACACCAGGCCTCCCACAGACACAGAGCCACCCCTGACTTCGAGAAGCTTACGGACTAGTTGTAAAAGAACTGTTTAAAATTTTAAAAAATTACTGAGGGAGGGCAGATCAGGAAAAGCTTCCTAGACCAGGGGATGCTCAGGCAGAGGTAAGAGACTGGATAGTGTAGGAGTCGGCCTGTGACCCACGGCCTCATTCAGCTCTCCACCCCGGGGTATCTTGGAAGGAACGGGGCCCTCGGGTCAGGGGGCTGAGGAAGGCATTCTCTTTGGAACCCCAACTGACCGGGGAGAGGAGCCCTTGGGAGCACCTTATCCAGTTGCCCCCGGCCCGGCCCCATCCACTCTACAGATGAATATCTATACCAGGACTAGGACCCAGGACCTAGGTCCCTCCACACCTCCTATTCTCCCCCTTCCAATTCTACTAACATTCCCTGTTCTAAGCTCCCTCCCAGCTGATGTTCTGCTTGAGTACCTCCAGTGATGAGGAAGTCACTGCCTCACAAGGCCATCCATTTAGAGCTGATTTCTCTCCCCCCCCCCTACAAACCCCGCCCCCCCCCCCCCCCCCCCCACAAACCAACTCTTCCTTTTACACATCCAGAGTAATTGTAGAAAAGGAGCCTCCCTACAAACCCCGTCCTGGTAAAAAGTGTCCAATGGAAGCCGGCTGTTTAGAATCGGATTCCCTCCCTTCCCCCAATAAGCCAGTCCCCGGGGTACAGGGCTGGGGCGGGGGGAGCAGAGGGGAGGGGGCCGGCCCCCCGCAGCAAGCAGGCACCTGCCAATCTGGGCCCACCTCCACCCGGCAGCCCCGCTCCCCGAGGACAGATCATTCTCTGCTGCTCCCAGCCCGGCAAAATCAGTAATGCTAACTCAATAAAACCCCCCTTCAAGGTTTTTAATTACCAGATAGTGTGGAAGACTGAAGACTGTGAGAGGGTGGGCAAGAGCGGGGATGGGAGGGGGACTGGAGGCAAGGGGCACGGCTGCTTCCCCTGAGGTCCCAGCAACTACTGTGCAGGGGGCAGAGAGGAGGCGTTTGTAAAGCACCTACTGTGTGCCAGGTCCCCAAATCCCGAAGGCCAGAGGGTGGGCAGGGATGAGGGGAGAGGCTGCTCCCTCTGAGGTCCCAGCTACTACTCCACAGGGGACAGAAAGGAGGCATATGTAAAGCACCTACTGTGTACCAGGCCCCAAGCTGAGCACCTGACTGATTTTGTCTCACTTGATCTCACAGGTACTTGAGGGTATGATTGAGCCATATCACAGTGGAGGGAACTGAGGCAGAGAGTGGGTTGGTTTGCCAAACCCATTTTACAGAGAGGGGAGTGAAGGCTCAGTGGGGCTCCGGTAGCCCTCCTCTCCGGGGTCCCTGGGGCCCAAGCTAAGGGGCTCAGACGGGGACGAGGGGCAATGGGGAGAAGAAACAGCCCCGAGCTGGCTGCCCGCCGATTTCTGAGAGCCAGACCTCCTGACAGCCGTGGGGAGATGGTGGGTGCGGAGGGTGGGGAAGCAGCCCGGGACCCTCCCCTCCCAGGTCTTAGCTGCGTGACCCCAGACTGCCTCTGACCAAAGGCCGGGCTCCCCTCGGGAAGGGCCGCCCAGCCCAGCTGCGCAGCCTTATTCTCCTTATTTCTTTTAGGTCAGAGGAGGTAATGACCGGCCCAGGGTGGCACAGCCAGTAACCTGGAGCCCGGGCCTCCTGCTGCCCCAGCCCCACGTCCCCGGGGTCCCCAGTGCCCCCTGATCCTCACGGCCGGGTGGCCCCGGCGTCCGTCCCCTTGGTGTTCCCACTCAGCACCGGGCAGGCGGACAGAGCCCAGGCCTCCGTCCAGGACAGCTCCGCGCCCTCTGGGCAAGGTTCTTGCCCGCCACTTACCCACCCAAGGCTCCCCCAACAGTGCCTGCCGATTGGCTGGAGGATTTACGTCCAGTCCCCCAAGCCAGGCAAACAGTAAGCGCTTAGAAAACACTTGTCTCTTCCTTAGCACTTACTGGAGCCAGGAGGCGCTTTCTGCCTCAGTTTCCCTGTTGGTGGGCGGGATGCCCTCAGAGGTCACTCCCAGCCCCGAATCTAAGGCCTCGGGGCCCCATTTCATGGAGGGTTCCGGGCCCCAGGCCCAAGGAGGACCTGGTTACATGTGTGAGTGCATGCAGAAGGCGTGTGTGTGCATGTGCACCCGTGTGGGGGGAAATCAGCCGCTCCCCACCCTCCCGGTGTGGTGAGCAGAGCCCTGCACCCAGAGCGGGGAGCCCCAGCAGCGCGGAGGCAGCTCCTCGGACCCCAAGTTGCAGAGCAGGGAAGCGGCTGAGCAAGCCCTCGGATCCGGGCCTGGGATGCTGCTCCCCGCGGCCTGGACTCCCCAGCCCCCACCCCCCACTCCTCTGGAGGCACAGCAGGCCAGGGCAGCTGCCAGAGCGCCCCCCCCCCCTGCCAGCTCACAAGGGCTGGGCCAGGCCCTTCCCAGACCCCCTCCTGACTGGAGACAACCCCCATTTCCCGGAGGAAGAAACAAAGGCTGGGGGGGCCCTTCCCCCTGGGCCCCAGCCCGGGGCCTGGGAAGGGTGAAGTGGGGTCAGAGGGGGGTTTGGCCCCTCCCCAGGGCCCCCCCCCCGGGAGGGCCCGGTCCAGGGACCCCCAGGCGGGGCCCAAGGCCCAGCGGGCCCTCCCTGGCCCCAGTGGGGATGGAGGCTGGCAAGCCCTCCGGACCGGGGGCCTGGGAGCGGCCCCTGTCGGAAGGGAACCCCCGAGGAAGGGAGGAGGGAGGGGGCGGGGGCCTTTGCGCTCCCCAGGGCTGGTTTAAAGAGACGGAGAAATCTTCCTAGGGACAAACCGGGGCCTCCTCCCATCCCTCTGGAAGGGCTGGGGGCAGATGGGGGCTCCCCAGGGGGCCTTCCCGGCCCCCCCCCTAGGGAGCCCCGGCCGGGATTTGGGCCTGGGGCTGAGAGGGGCCTTTAAAGGGGGGGTGGGGGGGGAGGGGAGGGAAAGGAGAGGAGGGGGAGAGGGGGGGGCTGAGCCAGGGGGAAATGGAGGGAGGGAGGGGGGAAAAGGGGGAGGGGGGGGAAGAGGGGGGGAGGAGGGGGAGGGAGAGGGAGAGGAGGGGGAAAAGGAGGGGAAGGGGAGGAAGGGGGAAGAAAAAGGAGGGGGGCAGAGGGGGAGGGAGAGAGGAGAGGGGGGAGGGGGAAGAGGGGAGAGGAGGGGGGGGGGGGGAGGGGGGGGCGGGGGGGGGGGGGGGGGGAAAGGGGAAAAGGGGGGGGGGGGGGGGGGGGGGGGGGGGAGGGGGGGGGTGGGAGGGGGGGGGGGGGGGGGGAGGAGGGGGAGGGGTTTTCAGCCCACCAGCTTTAAAATGATAATGTTTTAGAAATGTGGGGCTGACAGTGCCCGGGAAGTTAAGCCCTGATGCTGTGCCCAGGAGGGGGGTTTAGGGCCAAGTGTGGGTGGTTCCATGTGGGGAGGAGGGTGAGGCCTAGAGTGATTAAGTGGGTGTGAATTCCTTGACAAGTGGTTCTGGGCCCAGGGGTTCTTAAAAAGCCGTGGGCGTTGTCCCAAATTCCTTTCAGTAACTGGGGATGAATAGGGGTTTTCAGGAATTTTTCCCCTTATGGGGATGGCTGGGGTCCCTAAGGGGGCCTTCAGTAGAAGATTGGTTTTTACCCTTCAGATGGGGCTTTGGCCCAGGGGTTGGTTGGGGGAGCCCGGGGTTTTAAAGGTCAGTTTTGGGGAAGGGCCCTTTTTGTCCCGCCATGGGTTGGGTTTAGGGTCCCGGGATTTTGGGAGATTAAACGGTTTTGGCTAGGGGGATGGAGTTCCCTTTACAGTTTTGGGGACCCTTTGGAGAAGAAAGGTGGGGTGGGGGAATGTTTGGCTTTAAGGAGGGGTTTGCTGAAGAGATAAAACTGGGTAAGTTAGGGAGGATTGGGGAGGGAGGGGGGGGGGAGGGAGAGGAAGGGAGGAGGGGAAAGAGGGAAGGGAGGGGGATGGAGGGGGGATGGAGGAGGGAAGGAGGGGTGGAGGGGAGGGGGGATGGGAGGGGGATGGAGGAGGGAAGGAGGGGGTGGAGGAGGGAGGGAGATGGAAGGGAGAGATGGGGAGAGGAGGATAGAAGGGAGGGGGGCTGGGGGAGGGGGGGAGGGAGGGAGGAGTTTAGGAGATTTTCCCCCAAATTTGGAGTTGTTTATGGAACGGAGGAAAAGGTGTTTCCAAAGCAAAGGGCAGAAGGGGAGAGCGGGAAGAGGGGGTTTGACTGATCTGAGTGTGGGGAGGGAGGGGCCCCCCCTGCTCATCTTCTTCGGTGGGGGGGACCCAGCCCCGACTGGGGAGGCAGACCGAGTTTGGCCCTGACTTTTTTCAGAAAGGAGGGAGGGGCAAGGCCCCCCCGGATCCCGGGCTGAGGGCAGGGGAAGTTCCCATGGCAGGTAAGAAGATTTTCCCCTTTCAAGGGAGGAAGTGAGGTCCAGGGGAGTGGGATTTGACCCCGAACCCGGATGTTCAAGCCATAGACAGGGGAACCTGGAAGGGTCCTCCCTCAGAAAAGGTCCATTCTGGCCCATCCCGGTAGAAAGGTGATGAAGAGTGTACTTTTCCCGGGGGGGATTTATGGAGGGACCTGGGGGAGGGACCAAGGGAGGGTCCCGAGGATAGCCAAAGAGGAGATTGTGGGAAAGTTATGGTAGTAGGGTTGGGGGAGGAGGAAGGAAGGTAAAGTTTTTCTCAGGTAAAATTAGGGGTTGGTTAGAAAGTACATGATTTGAATCCTGAATCCCCTTTTTTGTCCCTGTCTGAATCCCCTGTTTGTCCCTCCCGCTTGAATCCTTGTTTGTTCCCAGAACATGTTTGCTTCCCACCCTCTGAATCCCTTGTTTGGCCCTTTTGGCCCAAATTCCCTTTTTGGGTTCCCTCCCAGTTGAATCCCTGTTTTAACCCTGCTTGAATTGTTTTAAGTCCCAGCTTGAATCCCCTGTTCTCCCTAGCCCCAATTTGTTTGTCCCTGTGAATTTGTTTGTCCCTCCCGTGATCCCCTGTTTCAGCCCCTGTTGAACTGTTTTGTCCCTGTTGAATCCCCTGTTTTTGCCCTGAATCCCTGTTTTTGGAATTTCCCCTTTTTGTTCCCTTGCTTGAATTGTTTTAAAGTTTGCTTGAATCCCTGTTTGTAGTTGAATCCCTTTTTGCCCCTCCCAGTTGAATTTTGTTTGTCCCAGTGAATCCCGCGGTTCCCAGTGGAATTTTAGGTGATTATTTTGAACTTAAAAGGTTTTTTTCAGACTAGCTGTTTCCCTGTCCCCTTTCCACCACCTGTTTTTCTGGGGTTCCTGGTGGGGCCCATTACCTGGTGACTTGCAGGGAAGTGGGGGTTGGGGAGGCGATTAAGTGGGGTTGGGTCTGGGAAAGGGCCCTCCCTACCTGGGAGACGGGGCCAGTCCCTTCCCTGGAAAGTGAGGGTGGCCCAATCCCCTCGGGCTTAGGATCGCAGGGAAGCCTGATGGGGAGGGACCCTGGGGTCCGTGGTGAGATGACGGACGGGAGACTAAGTCCCATCCCCTTCCTCTGATGTGAGTTTGCGCAAAGAAACCAAAGATCTGGGTTTAAATCCCAGGCCTAGCCCTCAATTTGAGGTGTCCTATGAGCAAGTCCTGGCCCCACTGGAAATCTCAGTTTTCTCACCTATAAAATGGGTGTAACAATCGCCTGGAGCCCGCCAGGGTAAGTGCTCAGGCCCCCCCAGCACAGGGGCTCTTAGGAGTTACCTGTGTCCCTGGTCTAGCCTCCAGGGTGGGGAGGGGCCCGCCTGGTTACATGGAAGCAGAAGCTGAGAAACCCCAAGGCTCCATCTCCATCACCATCTTCATCCTCATCCTCATCACCATCATCTTCATCCCCATCATCCCCATCTTTACCCTCCTCCCCATCCCCACCCCCACCCGCCAGGGCCCAGCGGCACACAGGCAGCACAGCGGTCCCACGGCCGGACGGGAGCAGACGCACCCTGGGCAGGGCCTCAGCACGGAGGAAGGAGAAGGACCCACCAGCCTGGGCTGTGACCCCAAGAGCCACCAGCAGAAGCTTTGTGACAGCTCCAACAAGCAGGTCTGGGGGCTCCTCGCCGCCAGCTCGGGCGACCCTCCCTCTGCCTGGGCAAGCGGACGGCCGCGGCCCCCAGGCCCTCCCGCCCCCCAGCCGGGCCGGACCCCACGCCCCCCGAGGAGCTGAAGTTGGGGGGCGACCCTCTCCTTCAGGCCGGGGGGTCCACACCCTTCCGAAGCCTGGGGCGGGCCTGGCACGCCGACGAGCCTCGGCCGCGATCCGTCTTGGCGTCCGCCGGGCTTTCTGTCCCGGCTCCCGCTGCACGCGCCCATCAATAAACGGGAAAATACGGCCCAGAGGGCCCGACGATTAGGCGGATGAGCGGCGGCCGGAGGTTTGTGCCCGGGGAGCGCACGTCGATGGATCACTGTCAGCCCCAGGAGACGTGACAAGAGGCCTGAGGAAGGGTCAGGTCCACTCCGCCGGGGCCGGGTCACAGCTGGCCGAGGGCGTGGGGAGGGTGGGGCCGGGGGGGGCGGCCGAGGGGCGTAAATTAGACACAGAGGAAGCTATGAAAAGGGAATTCTGCCCTTGGAGCAGCAGCAGCAGCAGATGTCAGCCCGGTCCTCATCACTCAGGGGCCGGCCACGCTGGTCAGCCCGGGGGGAGGGGCTCTCAGCTTGTCCAACCAGCCCCAGGTGTCTGCGGACCAGCTGTATGTGGGTGCACATGGGTGTGTGTGTGCACTGCACTGTGATTGTGCATTTGCACGCAAGCATGCACTGTGCATGTGTGTGCTGTGGGTGAGTGTGCAATGTGCACGAGTATGTACTGCATGTAAGGGTGCACTACACTGCAGTGCACATGGACACATTGCTTGTGTGTGCACTTCATGAGTGCGTGTGTGCAAGTGTGCATGCATGTAAGTGTGCAGCACTGAGTGTGCACTGTGCATTTGTATACACATATATATTGGGCATGAGTGTGCACTGTGAGTGAGTGTGCGCTGCACTGGGCGTGTGTGTGCTGTGGGTGAGTGCACTGTGTGAGTGAGTGTGAGCTGCACTGTGTGTGTGTGAGCTGTGGGTGAGTGTGCACTGTGTGACTGAGTGTGTGCTGCACTGGGCGTGTGTGAGCTGTGGGTGAATGTGCACTGTGTGAGTGAGCGTGTGCTGCACTGGGCATGTGTGAGCTGTGGGTGAGTGTGCACTGTGTGAGTGAGTGTGAGCTGCACTGGGCGTGTGTGAGCTGTGAGTGAGTGTGCGCTGCACTAGGCATGTGTGAGCTGTGGGTGAGTGTGCACTGTGTGAGTGAGTGTGAGCTGCACTGGGTGTGTGTGTTGTGGATGAGTGTGCACTGTGTGAGTGAGTGTGCACTGCACTGTTTGTGTGAGCTGTGGGTGAGTGTGCACTGCACTGGGCGTGTGTGAGCTGTGGGTGAGTGTGCACTGTGTGAGTGAGCGTGTGCTGCACTGGGCGTGTGTGAGCTGTGGGTGAGTGTGCACTGTGTGAGTGAGTGTGCGCTGCACTGGGCGTGTGTGTGCTGTGGGTGAGTGTGCACTGTGTGAGTGAGTGTGAGCTGCACTGTGTGTGTGTGAGCTGTGAGTGAGTGTGCGCTGCACTGGGTGTGTGTGAGCTGTGGGTGAGTGTGCACTGTGTGAGTGAGTGTGCGCTGCACTGGGCGTGTGTGTGCTGTGGGTGAGTGTGCACTGTGTGAGTGAGTGTGAGCTGCACTGTGTGTGTGTGAGCTGTGAGTGAGTGTGCGCTGCACTGGGTGTGTGTGAGCTGTGGGTGAGTGTGCACTGTGTGAGTGAGTGTGTGCTGCACTGGGCGTGTGTGTGCTGTGGGTGAGTGTGCGCTGCACTGTGTGTGTGTGATCTGTGAATGAGTGTGCGCTGCACTGGGCGTGTGTGAGCTGTGGGTGAGTGTGCGCTGCACTGGGCGTGTGTGAGCTGTGGGTGAGTGTGTGCTGCACTGGGCGTGTGTGTGTGCACTGTGTGAGTGAGTGTGCGCTGCACTGGGCACGTGTGGGCCCGCATGCAGAGTCCGTGAGTGGGAAGGCCCATTTTGTGCCTCAGACACAATGGGGACAGAGCGCGGACACGGCGCTGCCCAGGCTGGGAGAGCGGGGAGAACCCGGGACCAGCCTGTCAGACCTCGCCCTGTTCTCACCCTGGGGTTCCTGCAAAGGCCGCACGAGTGTCTCGTGGCACCTCTTTGCTCTCCCAGAGCCACGGCGGCCGAGCCTCTGCCGGCTTTGCCGAGGGACCCGCTCCCAGGGACGCGGCCAGTTCCGCGGCTGGGCCAGACCCGGCTCCGAAGACGCTTCTCCTGCGGCCCAGGCCGGCTCGCCGCGCGGCTCTCACCCCGCGGCCCGGCCTCCCGTCCCTCGGTCAGTCACAGCCTTCCTTCCCCACGGCGGGGGCCCGGATAACTCAGAGCAGGCCACGGCCCCTGCAGGCAGTTATCCCGGCGGCCCGAGGTTCTGCGTCTGACATCCCGGCCCCTCCAAGCTCGGCCTCCGAAGCGGTTTCCAGACCTCCCGGGAGCGCGACACAGATCCATTCATTAGAGTGGCCCTGGTGGAGCCGTTGGAGCAGCTCGGCCGCCGCCTAAGCCGGGCCGCTGCCCACGGGGCGGGACGGGGGTCACGGCCGCCCGGGCGTCCCCGAACTGTTGGAATCCTAGTGTCAACTCAACCTGGAACCAGGTGATAACTCAAGGGAGAGAGAGCCAGAGTCAGAGAGAGGGGGGAGGAGGGAGGAGGGAGAGACGGAGGGGGGAGGAGGGAGAGGGAGAATGTGCATTTATTAAACACCTTCTATGCACCAGGCGCTGGGGACAGAGAGATAAGGAAAGAAATCAATCCCGGCCTCCGAGGCTGATGTTATGGACAGGGAGACAATGCAGCGGCAGGTGCAGGACGGGGAGAGAAGCTGTGCTGGCAGTGGCGGGGGCTGGCAGGCAGAGCGAGGGCCCCCCTCTGGCAGCCGGGAGTGGGTGGGGGCCCCCAGGGCCCAGATTTCTGGTGGAGATGGAAGGAGGGAGGGCCCGGCGGGGGACAAGGGCCCAGAGAGGGACAAGGGCCCAGCAGGAGACAGACAAGGGCCCAGAGGTTGACAAGGGCCTGGCAGCCTTTCCCCCACCACCAGGGGTGAGACCGCCCCCGCCCTGGCTGTCCTGAAGGCTCCGGGCCACTCCCCATGCCCACCCTCCTCCCAGACCCAGGGACGCCCGCTGCCGCTCTGCAACGACGGAAGGGCGAGAGCGCGTTAGGTTTGATGGATGAAGGGAGCATCTGGCATTTGATGGATGAAGGGAGCATTTGATGGCGCCTGCGCCCGCTACGGGCCTTCCCCTCCAATAAAGGCCCAGCGGGACGCTGACTGCAGGCAGAGGCAGCGGGCCCCAGCAGGTAGGAGGTGGGCGGCCGCTTGTTAGAGCCTGGGAGGCTCGGAGCCGCATGATGACGAGCTCCCCAGGAGGGGGCCCTGAGCCGGACCCTGCGCCCCGTGGGAAGCGGCCCCTCGGACGGAGGGCGCGGGGGCCTCAGAGGCCCAGGCCCAGCCTTTCCTGACCAGTGATTGCCGCTGAGCCCAAGGGCTCGAGCAGCACGGGTCCCGCCGGCAGCTGGGGGGGGGGTGCCAGAGGCTGCCCCCGTAGTCACGGAGACCCCCAAACCCACATACACAGGTTCAATCAGGAGCACCCAGGTTTCCGGTAGAGGGTGACAGCTGGTGACTTTCAGCATCCTACTTAGAGGCCTTGGGGAGGGGGGGTGGCCAGAACCCACATTCAGAGCCAACAGGAAAACTCTCCCCTCTCCATTCAGTGCCATTCTAGTCAAGAGAGGACCCCCTCCCTTCCCCTGCAATAACTTTCTTTCTTTACTTCCTTGTTCCTCTCCTTTTCTTCCCTCCTCCTCCCTCCCTTCCTTCCTCCCTTCTCTTCTTCCCTCCCTCCCTTCCTTTCTTCCTCTGTCCCTTCCTTCTTCTCTCCCTTCTTTCTTTCCTTCTTTCCTTCCTTCCACTCTCCCTTTCTTGCTTCCTTCCTCCCTCTCTTCCTTTTTTCCTTCTTTCTATTTTGTTCCCTGCATTTCAATAGAATTGATCCCTTTATAAATAAAGTCTGTTTTCAGCATTTCACATCTTAGTTCCCAGGTCTCCGTAGGTATAACCGACAGCTGAAGATGGGCCAAGACACCCAAAAGGTTACTCTTTCATTTCACAGACAAAGAAACTGAGGCCCGGAGAGGTCAGTGACTAAAGGCCAGATCTGAGGTCCTGCTTTCGCTCCCCGATCCCTGGGCTATAGGCAAAGGGGGTGGGCACGGGGTAAGCAGTCAGTAAGCACTTGTTAATCTATTGCATTTTACACACGGCCAAAAGTGGAACAGGAACCACAGACCCGGAGCTGGAAAGGACCTTAGCGGGCATTAAGTCCATCCCTCTCACTTAGAGATGAGGAACTGAGACCAAGAGGTTAAGTTACTTGGCCAGGTTCATACAGTAGAGGCTGAATTTGAACCTGGGGCTTCCTGACTAGGAGCCCAGCACCCTAAGCTGTTTCCCCGAGTACAGGGGTAAGGCCGGCCTCGATTTTTCTGTTGTGTTTAAGGTAAAATTCCCCCACCTCCTGGCCCCACTTCAGCACCATACCTGGGACAGTCACCCTACCTGCACATCCCTAATTATGCTTTTCCTGTCTCACTCCCCCCCCCCCTTTTGAAGGAGCTGTGACCTCCAGAGACCATGAAGACCAGGAGACAGAGGGAGAGGGAGGGGAGGTGGCAATGGTTGACCTCCGGCCCCACAGCATGGCCCAGGGCACGCAGACTCAGGGTGGTCCCATGTAAGGGGAAATTCCCCCCAAAGGGGAAGGGTCTGCCTTGCCAAGTGAGGGTCAGTCTTTGAGGAGAGGCTGGATGTGACCTTGGTGAAGCATGTTGAGGAGAGGAAGTTCTGCCCAAGAAAAAGTTAGATAAAGTGGCTTCTGAGACCGCTGCTATTTGAAGGGACCTGTCCTCAGTTTTCCCCTCTGTTACATGAGGGAACCCAGGTTTCAAGCCCCCTCCTCTCTCTGACAGTCCCTGTTCTGAGGGTCGGATCCCTGGGGCAGCTCCGCTCACTGCACAGCCGGGCCTGGAGCTGGGACACCTGGGTTCTAGCCCCAGATCCGCCGCTTGCACAGCCCACCGCAGCTCAGAGAGCTTCCCTGCCACTGCACCACAAGGACCGCCATCATTCCCTTATCCTGGCACCCGCCCTCATCTGGAAAATGGGGTAATAATGATCAGTCGGGGGGGACATCGATAAGACAGCAGCCATTGCCCCAAGCCCAAGGAGACAACCTGGATCTAAGCAAAGGGTCCCAGGCTTCCGAGCCGGCCTCCATTCTGAGGAGCGGAAGGCGCCTGCGTCAGGGGGGTGGGACCCTGACAGTCAGAGGCCCTGGGACCCTCCACGTATCCAAGGCACCTCCTTGTGGGTTCCAGGCAACCCCTCAAAAGCCAGACCAGAGAAACGTGGCCTCGGACAGGTCCCGCAGGCAGGAAAGGCCTGGGGTCTTGGCCAGGACACACCCGGGTCTGCTCGCCAGACCGGCCGGGAAAATGCCGGGCCCGTCCTCGGCCGGTCCAACGGGCACACGGCATCGGGGCCGTGGTGGCTCCCGGACGCACCACGCGTGAAGTAAATGCAAATTATCGTTAGGAGAAGATGAACGTCAAGCACATGTTCCTAGCTCAGCCCCGGTACTCCCGTTGTGATGGGGAAACCCCTTTAATGAGCGGGGCTGAAATTCTGGAGCACGAGGCTGGCCCGCGGCCGCTGAGCGGGGGGCGATCCGACAGGGCCCTGCCTGCTGGGAGCCGCGTCCCCCACGGGCAGCCTAATATCGGGGGAGTCTCTGTGGAGTCTTCCCGTCTCCTTAAAGTGGAAAAAAAGCCGTTTCAGCCTCCCGAGTACTGAGGAGTTTACCCTGACTGCTCCTACCACAGCCGCTATTTTTAGCGGGCCCTACATCAAACTGAGCTCTGGGTCAAGGCTCCTGCCTGTGGGAGGGCCCTGAAAAATCCATCACTCGGAGGGCTCAGGTAATCACCAGCGCAGAGGAAGTTTGTTCTCTCCTTCCCAGCTTTCACCGGAGCGCTCGGGAGCCTCTGGGAGCCCCGGCTCACACAGGACAAGAAGCAGCCGAAGGTCCCAGCTCCCAACCCCCGGGAGGCCCCCACTGGATTTCTACGCCTCTCCCACCCCCCGAGCCCCTATCGGATTCTCAGTCTAGTATGTGTCACCTAACTCTGGACTCAAGGACCCCGGGCTGGAAATGCTCTTGCCCACTCGCCCGCTCCAGTGCCAAGCCTGACCCATCTGCCCACCTCCGTCCCCGGGGATGCTGGCGCAAATGCCCTCGGCGCAGCCCAGCTTGGCCCAGACTCTGCGGGTCTCAGCGTCCCCAAGGGCGCCCGACTCCATGTTTTATTCATTTATCCTGTACCTGCCTTCACTCTTCTCATGGGGGGCCACGGAAAGGGTCCTGAAATCCGGGGTCTGCGTGTGACCTCCAGGAACCGACCCGGTGTCCTGGGACCTGAGGCTCACGTTAACTGAGGGGGGCGGTCTCTAGGGCCCTTCCGGCTCCGACAGCCCAGGATCCCCTGGAAAGGGCAGGGGCAGAGGGACCGAGGCACAGGAGCACAGGTTACCGGCTGCAGCCCTTTCAGGCCTGCTAAGAGTCTCCTGGAGATTGATTAAAGCTTCAAGT
This sequence comes from Sarcophilus harrisii, assembly GCF_902635505.1. Taxonomy (NCBI): domain Eukaryota; kingdom Metazoa; phylum Chordata; class Mammalia; order Dasyuromorphia; family Dasyuridae; genus Sarcophilus; species Sarcophilus harrisii. Next base: position 9,724,886 of record NC_045430.1, on the reverse strand, counting down.
TAATTGACACGGCTCGGAGCCCAATTCCCAGGGACCTGGAGGAGATGACAGACACTCGCACCCCCAGGATAACTATCGAGGGAGCCGGGAGACGTCGGGGGGTGCAGGTGAGGCGGCTGACAGAAAAGGGACAAGGTGGGGAACGCAGCCCTAGGACACTGGGCCCGAGGCTAACAGAAGGAAAGGGACGGTCCCTTGGAGGGAGAGACCAGCCCCAGAGGCCAGCCAAGTCTGGAGGCAGCGAGCAGCACTGGCAGGGCGGGCTGGGCCAAGGGCTGGACAGGCTAGGCCAAGGGCAGGGCCAAGGGCTGGGCCAAGGGCTGGATGGGCTAAGCCAAGGGCAGGGCCAAGGGCTGGGCCAAGGGCTGGATGGGCTAAGCCAAGGGCAGGGCCAAGGGCTGGGCCAAGGGCTGGACGGGCTAAGCCAAGGGCAGGGCCAAGGGCTGGGTCAAGGGCTGGCATGGCTCTTTGCGGAGGGATGGAACTGCAACCCAAAGAGCGTGAGCCCTAGACAGAGGCAGGAATCTGGGCTGGACCTGGTTGGGGGAGGCAGGGGCACCTCTTGCTGTTTACTTCATCACTGCTGATAGACAACACACCAGATGGGGGCTCAAGCCGCCACGTGCAACTGCCATGACCCAAAACGTTCCACACGGAAGCACAGGCCCCCGAGGTCATGGGGGACCCCAGTGTACCCCAAACTGAACTCCAAGGAGAGGGAAGGTCTCTCGGTTCCATTTCCTAAATCTCAGAGAGAAGCTGAGCCCCCCCGTGTCCAGGAGAATCCCAGGAACTTGGAACCTCCCGGGTGGTCAACAAAACCCGCCTGGCTTTGCTCAGAACCCAACCCCGCCCCCCCCAGGCCTGCCGGAGCCGAGGCCTCTGGGGGAGTAGGGAGGATGGCTGGGTCTCTAATCAACGGGCTCCCAAAGGTGAAGTCCAAGGACCAGCGGGTGCGAGGGGACAATAATGGCAGGAAGCCTGGCTCCGGGGCTACCATCTTGGCTTGGGCCCTTTACTGAGGGGGTGACCTGGGTGAGCTCCTTCCCCCACCTGGGGGCAAGGAGACTTAGGAGCCCCTCCCTGCTCCAGGAGAGGCAAATGCCAGCAGGGCGCTCGGCTTCCCACCCCAGTGACTGGCACGGCTTGGCCCATCTTGGTGCACTGGCAGCTCCTCAGCCAGCGAGAGCCCCCATGGTGTCCTCTCCCCATTCCCACCCAGCCTTGTCCTCCAACACCATCCATGCCCCCAGAAACACTCACTCTCACCTTCTTAACTTTCTCTCTCTCCCTTTTCTCCCTCTCTATTTCCCCATCTGTCTGTCTCTGTCTCTATCTGTATCTCCCCCCTTTTCTCCCTATCTCTTCCCGTCTGTCTCTTCCCCCTTTTCTCCCTCTCTATACCCCCATCTCTCTCTATCTCCCCATCTTTCTCTCCTTCTGTCTCCCTCCCTCTCCACCCCCCCCATGTTTCTGTCTCTCTCTTTCTTGCTCTTTCTTTCTCTCCCTCTCCTTTCCTCTTTCTGTCATCTCTCTCTGTCTCTCCCTCTCTCTTTCTCTAGCTCTCTCTCTCTCTCTCTAGCTCTCTCTCTCTGTCTCTCTCTAGCTCTCTCTCTCTCTGTCTCTTTCTCTCTCCCCTTTTCTCCCTCTCTATCCCCCACCCTATTTCTCTCTCTCTCTCTCTCTCCCTCTCTCTCGCTCTTTCTCTCTCTCTGTCTCCCTCCCTCTCCTTTCTCTCTCTCTCTCCCTTCCTCTCCTCTCTCTCTCTCTCTAGCTCTTTCTCTCTTCTCTCTCTCTCCTCTCTCCCTCTCTCTCTCCTCTCTCTCTCTCTCTCTCTCTCTAGCATCTTTCTCTCTCACTTTCTCTTTCTTTCTCTCTCTCTCTCCCTCTCCTCTCTCCTCTCCCTCTCTCTCTCTCGCTCTCTCTCTCTCTCTCTCTCTCTCTCTCTCTCTCTCTCCTCTCCTCTCCTCTCTCTCTCTCTCTCTCTCTCTCTCTCGCTCTCGCTCTTTCTCTTTCTTTCTCTTTCTTTCTCCCTCTCCTTTCTCTCTCTCTCTCTCTCCCTCTCCTCTCTCTCTCTCTCTAGCTCTCTCTCTCTCTAGCTCTCTCTCTCTCTAGCTCTCTCTCTCTCCTCTCTCTCTCTCTCTAGCTCTTTCTCTTTCTCTCTCTCTCCCTCTCCTTTCTCTCTCTCTCTCTCCCTCTCCTCTCTCTCTCTAGCTCTTTCTCTCTCTCGCTTTCTCTTTCTTTCTCTCTCTCCCTCTCCTCCCTCTCTCTCTCTCTCTCTCTCTCTCTCTCTCTCTCTCTCTCTCTCTCTCTCTGTCTCTCTAACTCTTTCTCTTTCTTTCTCTCTCCCTCTCCTTTCTTTCTCTCTCTCTCTCTCTCTCTCTCTCTCTCTCTCTCCCTGTCCTCTCTCTCTCTCTCCCTCTCTCTCTCTCTCTCTTTCTCTGTCTCTCTGTCTCTCTCTCTCTCTCTCTTTTCTTTCTCTCTCCCTCTCCTTTCTCTCTCTCTCTCCCTCTCTCTCTCTCTCTCTCTCTCTTTCTCTGTCTCTCTCGCTCTTTCTCTCTCTCTCTCTCCCTCTCCTTTCTCTCTCTCTCTCCCCTCTTCTCTCTCTCTCTAGCTCTCTCTCTCTAGCTCTCTCTGTCTCTCCCTGTCCTCTCTCTCTCTCTCCCTCTCTCTCTCTCTCCCTCTCCTTTCTCTCTCTCTCTCTCTGTCTCTCTCTCTCTCTCCTCTCTCTCTCTCTCCCTCTCTCTCTCTCTCTTTCTCTGTCTCTCTCTCTCTCTGTCTCTCTCTCTCTCTCTCTCTCTCTCTCTCTCCCTCTCCTTTCTCTCCCCCCCCCCTTTTCTCCCTCTCTATCCCCCACCCCATCTCTCTCTCCTTCCCTCTCTGCCCTACTTTAAGGATTTCCTGAGCTTGCTGAACAAGAGATAAGCAGCCAACAGGGCTGGATGATGGGAAAATACCTTCGCCCCTCTTAGATTTTTATTCTCATTCTTAGATTATTGTTATCTTGATTACTGTGATTAATTATCATTAATCTAATTTTCAGGGAACAGGCTTGGGCTCTTCATCTACCACCCACCCACCTACACGCGCACACGCACACACACACACACACACACACACGCCCTACCCAGAACGTACATGTGACACTAACAGGCTTTCGCTCCCCTCCCCCTCTTCTCCTTCCACACAGCTCAGTGCACTGAAGCTCAGACACACCCAAAGATGCCTTTGTGGGGCCTCCGCCTCTGGAAACGGCCCCCCCACTCCCGGTCTCCCCCAGGCTCATCCCCGCTCCACACAGAGCACTGCCCACCCCATCTGCAGAGCAAAGGGAGGGCTCTCCGTCCAGATAACAAGTTCACAGAAAACGTCTGAGTGCCCGCCACGTGCCCAGCCTTCTCTGAGGTGCCAGGGGGAAGCCGGAGAAGCCCGGGAGGGCCCCCACTGTGGGGCCCCAGTGCTCTATCCCCTGCTTCTCGCTTCTCTGCTGGGCAAACACCCAGGAAAACCTCAGGGGGCAGGGGCAGGGACAGAGGCGAGAGCTCTGCTACCAACTTGTTCTAACGCTTTTGAGAACTGGCGATTTCTTTGCTTGACTCCCTCCCTTAGGCACACACACCCTTTTACCAGGCTGATCACCCAGGCTCCTACTCGCAAGCCCTTTCAGCTTGGCAGGACCCACCAGAGATCGGGGTCCACTAGCAAAGCCTTCGAGGTTCCAGGGCCAACATCCCACCAGGAGGAAACACCAGGAAAAAAACTTTAAAGGGACTGACCGGTCCAACTTTATGTGACAAAGATTTATAAATCACCTACTGGGTGCTGGATGCTGCTGCTAGCACCTCCTGTGTGCTGGACATCAGTACTAGCGCCTACTGTGAGCTAGATGCTGGTGCTAGTGCCTACTGTGTACTGGACGCTGGTGCTATTACCTACTATGTGCTGTATGCTGGTGCTAGCACCTACTGTGTGTCTGATGCTGGGGGAGCTTACAATCTAATGAGAACATGTGTCCTCTCTGAAACGGGCAAGTTCTGGCTTGGCCTCCCAGAGCTGTCAGGGGGCACTCAGCAAAGCCTGAGAGGGTACATGAGAGAAAGGAAGAGAAGAAGCATTTATTAAGTGCCTACTGTGTGCAGGCTACGCTAAGCACCTAACAAATGACCGCAAGAGAACACTGGCTTTTCGGGGCCATCCCGTCAGAAAGAAGGGCGAGAATTTGAGGGGAATCAGCTCTCTGTGGGGCTGAAGATCACCCATGCGCACGATAACAAGTGACAATGATGACAATGATGATGATGGCACTGGGTGCCAGGCCCGTGCTAGGGAAGGCAGTGAGCTCATCGTCAGGGTCTGTATGGGGAGACAGGATGTAAGGAGCCCAGTCACACAGGAGCCCTGGCCTCGACGCCTGTAAGCGAAGCTCTGACCATTTGTTGCTTTGGTCAGTTGGGTGGCAGGCCGGGGTGGGCAGAGGGAGGAAGGGACCCTGGCGGGAAGGCTGAAGTCTTAACTGGCACAGGAGGCAGCAAGTGGGTGAGTGCTCTGGCTGTGGGTGGTCCTTTCAGCAGCCCCCGGAGCCAGGCTGGATGACAGGAAGACTGGGGCAGGCTGGGAGGCTGGGGAGGCTGGGAGGCCGGGGCTGGCTAGCAGTCCGGGCAGGCTGAATCAGCTCCTGAGCCATGAGGCCCCTGGGGGACTGGGCCCCCTGCCCTTCTAGCCCAGGATTTGCTTCCCAGGCCTGGGGCTGATCAATGCCATCCTCGGCCAGTCCCAGCCAACCATTCCTGGGTTTAGCTAGACTCCCGGCCAGGCCAGGCTGGGCCTTGGACCAGGCCCTCCGGACTGATCTGAGGCACGGGGAATTCTCCAGGAAGCCCGGGACTTGTAGGGATAAGCCCCGGGCATGAGGGTCCAGGGAGCTGGATGGTGCGGTCCCTGCTGCAGCCACTCAGCCTAGCACCGCCCCTCGCGCAGACGGAGTCCAGAGAACGAGCTAGCGAACGCCAACGAAGCCCCGGGCACTGCCCCCCATGGTCCCGGTCCGCCCTCCGCTCCCACCCCTGCTCTCCTTACCTGCAGGAGGCCCCTGGCAGGGCTGGACCCATGGTCCCCGGGATGCTGGGCCACTTTCCTGGGCCCCGCCTTGTTTCCCAGCAGGGTGGCTATTTGCATATGCTAATTACGAGAGCATCCTTCCTCCCCTCCGTGCTCCCTCATTCAGGGGAACGGGGCTGGATCTGACTCTACCTGTACCATGCTGATGTCACACCGAGCTATTTCCAGGCTTGCTGCCATGGAAACCACAAGGCCTCAGCATCAGTTAGGAGTTCAATATATAATTTACTTACTTCCCTTCCCCCCTCCCCCAAATCCCTCCCTTCGCCCCAAAGCGGCCGGGGCCGCGGGAAGCGCCTCTCGGCTCGGCCCTCCCAGGTCCAGGCTGGAGAGAGCCGCACGAGGATGGGCAGGGAGGAGGGAGGCGGGAGGAGGAGGAGGGAGGGAGGGGGAAGAAGGAGGAGGGAGGGGGAAGCAGCAGAGAAGAAAAGCAGTGGAGGATAATGGTAAATCCATTTCCCAAGGAGGGGGAGCGAGGAGCCGGCCCATTAAGGGGAAGGAAAGAGGCGGGCGTCCGAAGAAAGCTTCAGAGTGCTGGCAGCCTCAGCCTGGCGCGAGAGCCTCGGGGTCGGGGCGGCCGCCCCCACACCCACCGAGGGGCAGTGAGGCACTACTGGTGGGGAGGGGACCGTGGTCCTGGGCCCTGAAGCCCCCCGCCCCCGTGACCAGTGAGGGGACACGCAACAGGCACACGCACACACATGCACAGATAACACACAGCAGCCAATCAGCCAATGTGTGTGCTTCCCCTATGGGGCTGGGGGAGGGAAGAACCCAGGAATCCTGGCCCTGCCAGTTGAGGCTGGGGGGAGGGGGAGATGGGCCCTGCAGCAAGAGGTTCTCCCCAGCACAGGCCAAGAAAACCACCCAAGATCCCCCAAAGTGGGCACATCCCTAAATGCCTGGCATTATCACTACCACGCCAGGCAGAAAGCGGGGAGTGGGAGGCCCACCGACACGCTGAGGATGCCATGGAGAAGGTCCCGCACTGTGCCCCGGGAGTCCCCGGCTTCAAGCAGCTCCCATCTCTGCTGCCCCCCAAAGTTCTCTGGGCTCCCCGTGTGTGCGTGTGGCCAGAAGGTGAAAGACAGAGCCCCCGGCCTGGAGTCGGGAAGTTCTGAGTTCAGATGCAGCCTCAGACACTTACTGGCCGTGTGACCCTGCACAAGCCATTCCAGTCTGTCTGCCTCAGTTTCCTCACCTGAAAAATGTGCTGGAAAAGGAAATGGCCAGTCTTTTTGCCCAGAAGATCTCACACAATGTCTGACCCGGCTGAAAAATGACCCCCGGCAGCCACACGTCAATCCTGCTTCTGCAGAACTAGCTACCCAAGGGCGGGCGCTGCCCTATGTATGGGCACTGCCCTATGTACGGGCACCCTCCCCTCCTCCCAGCTCTTTCTCTGGGCATCTCCCTGCCAAAAGCGGGGCTGATCCGGAAGAGCTTCTCCCAGCGGCCCCCCCTTTCGGAGGCTCCTGGGCCACAGCATCCTCATCCCTTTGGAGAATTTGGCCCCACCAGTCACACATCACAGACCAAGTGGAGGAAAAGGAGCCGCTCCCCCCAACGGGGCTCGGAAGGAACGACCAGATCCAGCACTGGGTGGGCAGGAGCGGGCCCCAGGAACCGGGCAAACCGCGAGCTCCCCGATACCCCTCGGGCCGCCGTGGGCTCTTCCGCCTATTTCCACACCACTGTGGTTCCCATAGAGAAAGGGATCATGGGGCGCCCCGGCCTCCGGCGATCATAACTGCAGGCGGCCGAGGCCATGGGCAGCGAGCGAGGGAGCGGCGGGCATAGAAAGTCCCTAATGTGAGAGGGAAGTCGGGGGGCGGGGGCACAAAAGGGGAGCACCCAGAATGGCCGCACCCTTACACTGGAAGCTGGGACAGATCCAGCCAATGGGCTCAGAGGGGGAAACGGAGTCACTGCGGCCGGCAGCTGGTGCGCCCCTGAGGCAGCATCTGAACTCGGGTCTGAGCCCAAGCCGTGGGGTACGCAGCATGGTGCCCCCTCACGGCAGCCCCTGCTCCGTGCTCTGGGGGAGCACCAAAGCAGGGCACTGAGCAGGGGGATGCTGAGGGGGCTCCACTGGGCAGCTACCATGGGTGAGGCCCTAAGCTCAGGATGAGACCCCCCCGCCACCTTGTCCTGCCCTGGGCCGCTCCCCACCTCGCCCTGCCCGCAGTTTACCCTGCGTGGTGCCCCTACAAGGAGAAGCCCCTGCCAGCTCCTCAGCAGCTCGGGGAGCCCCAGCATGTCCGGGGTACACTGAGATCCGGGCAGAGTGCCAGTCCCACATCTCCCCACTCCCCCTAACGCAGGCAGGGCCACCAAGGAAACGGCAAGAACGAGCTAATAGAACATTATGGCTGGAAATTTAAATACCCGGGAGTTGCTGGCACAGACTTACAGGTCCCCAAGCAACTGTAAAAGCCAGCAAGCAATGGGGAGTGAGAGGTGGGGGCGGGAGCAGGGGCTGCCTTCTGCTCGGGCCTGATCCGCAGGCAGCCTCGGCCTTCCATCTGTCTCCCAGCAGTGGGAGGAAAGACCCCCGGAGGGAGGGGGAGGGAAACGCGGCATTCTCTGCCCCAAGCCACAAAGTGTGCAAGAGGGAACCCAGAGCAAGCAGGGGTCCCCTCCCTGGGATGCACTGTGCTCAGCTGGGAAGCCTGGATGGCGACGGGATGCCTCTAAACCCCTCCCAGCCCTGACATCCCCTGTTCTAAGCCCCCTCCCGGCTCTGACATCCCCTGTTCTAAGCCCCTTCCCGGCCCTGACATGCCCTGTTCTAGGCTCCCTCCCAGCTCTGACATCCCCTGTTCTAAGCCCCCTCCTAGCTCTGACATCCCCTGTTCTAAGCCCCTCCCACCTCCAACACCCCCTGCTCTAAGCCCCTCCCAGCTCTGACACCCGCTGTTCTAAGCCCCCTCCCAGCTCTGACATCCCCTGTTCCAAGCTCCCTGCCAGCTTTTCTGTTCCAGGCTCCTTCTCAGGCCCGCCTGGCCCTGCTCGCCCTCTCTACACTAGGCTCTCCACAGTAAGCACAGTTAGGGCTGCCCTACAAACCTACCAAGCCGGTTTCCTCCATTTCTGGGGCACCCGTCACCCCGGGGCCTGCACGTCCAAATCAACAGCCAAGCTAAAAGGAGGAAGCTGGGGCAGCGCGCACCCCCACACTGGGTCATTCTCCTGGGGGGCAGGGAGGCTGGAGGGAAGATCACTGATCATAAGGGGGGAAGGGGGAAAGCCAGGGGTTCTAGGGGCAGCCAAGCTCTCGGACATGGTCCCATCCTGGTGATGAAGGAAAGATTCCTATCTTTGATTCTCCTTCCCCCGCCCCTCGGGGTTAATGTCATTACCCTTTGACTCACAAATCCTGGTCCCTTTGTATTCCAATAGGAAATCGGGGCCTGTCCCGGCCCCACCCGGATCTGAGCCAACTTTGGGGCTACACCCAAAAGCCCCTCGAGCTAAGTCTCCTATTTAAAATAGGACATGCGGGAATCCCCTCTTGGCAGAGGTCCCAAACATGCCTCCATGTCAGGACCCTCTGTCCGGTGCCCTCCTTAGCTCTACCTTCACCTTACTTCCAAATCCAGTAATAAGCCTCTTTTATCAGTCTAGTTCTCGGGCCGATAATGCCTATATTGGGGACTCAAGCTGCTACCTCATTTACCTCTGCACCCTTGAGCTGAATCCAGGGGGCTGCAGGGTGGCTTTGTTTGACTCCCTATACCCGAACCTGCCACTAACCCTAACTTCATGTAGGTCCCCAAAGCTGGGCCTCATCACTGGGAAGACAAATGGCCCCAAAAGTCCAGAGGCCACAGAGCAGGCCTCGAAGGCCAGGCAAAGAGCTCTGACTCCCAAGGCGGGCAGAGCCATAGGAGGCGTCTGTGCTGAGGAACAGCGGGGCCGGATCTCCCAGAGCAGCATCAGTGTGGATGGAGGTGACCCTGTGGAGGGGCCTGCTGGGGGTACCACAGGAGTCCGAGGCCCCGCATGACCCTGGGCCACCTCCTTCCTCAGGGCCTGAAGGGAGGCCCCCCTGGCCCTGGACAGAGCCCCCAGCAGAGCTCCTGCTGTCCCAAGCCTGAGGGCGAGAGGCGCCCGGAGGGATCCAGCGGGCCCTGCGCCAAGCCGGGCAACCCGAGAAGGAGACTCACTGGCAGGCGGGGGTTTCTCGGCAGAACTACTGGCTGGTTGCCGTGTCTGGCTCACTTTACAGACAGGGAAACTGAGGAAACAGGGTCCACGGGCAGGTTTACAAGTCACAGGGCTGGTAAATGAAGTCCCAGAGCACGGTCTGGAATCGTGCTCAGAGGATGGCGGGAACGTGGGCTGTTCCTGGACTACACCGAGGCACCCCCCGTCAGGAGGGAGCTCCAGAGAAGGGCCAAATCCTCTGGGGAGGGGGAGGGAAGGAAGGAGAGGGGCCCAAAGCTTGGTCCCTAGGGATGAGGAACAGGCCGTCATGTTGGAGGGATCCCTGGCAAGCCCCGGTCAGCCTGGCCTCTGGAGCCAGAGAGGGTCGGGGCCCCCAGAGCTGGGCGGGCAGTGCCAACAAAAGAGAAGAAACAGAAAAGCCCCAAACTGAGCCCTCCCCGAGCTTAGTGTCAAAGGGAGGATTCAAATCCAGTTCCCTGACCCTTGAGCCAGGGCTTTTCCCACTGTGCCAAGCGGTTTCTGGGTACAAATTTACCCACCCTCACACAAACGTTTGTGAAATGAGCCGCCAGGGACCAAATCCCAGAGAGCAGAGTCAGAGGGCCTAGGTTCAAATTTTGCTGCTGTCACTGACCACTTAGCAGCCTCCTACCTCAGTTTCCCCATCAGTAAACGAAGGGGGTTGTACTGCAGGGGCTCTGGAGTCAGTGCTCTTGCAACACTAAGGACAGTGGGCTGCCTGCCCTAGCGGATGCCCCCTTGGTGGAAAGGAATATTCCCAGTGTACACACAGCAGATACTGACAGGTGGGGAAACTGAGGCTCATGGGGGGGGGCAGCTATCCGAGCATTGGCCACGGCTTCTGGGCCCGGCCGGGGCAGCGCCTGCCAGGAGCGGGGCTTCCAGGAGGGGAGGACGCCTTCCTTCTCGCTCCCCAGGTCCTGCACACATCTGGGAGGCAGCTGGCTGGGCTTAGCTCGGGGTGCGGTCTGCTGGCCTCGGAACAGAGAGGAGCCAACCAGCCCACGTGGGGATCCGGCTCCTGACCCGGGCTGGGAGAGGCCAGCCTCCCCCCGCTGGGTGCTAACCAGCCCCAGATGGAGGAACCCGGAGGCCTCCCTTGTGGCAGGACGGGCCGTCATAATGAGGTCAACCCGAGTACAGGAAACCCCGGCTATTCGGCTTGTGCCATTTGTGGTTTCCAGCATTCGCCATGCATGGCACCAACCCAGGCTGCCTCCCTCCACTCGGGCACGTGCCCCTGGAACCCTTCCTGCCTGGCCCCATTGGGGAACCCGGCCTCGGGGGGGCCCACGGCTGGGGGACCCCCGAAGGAAAGCTCAGTGGTCTGCGGCCGCCACATCTCCGAACCCAGGACCCCACAAATCTCAGAATCCCGCAGTTCTCTGAGGCGAGGGACCTCCGAGTGCCCTCCCAGCGTTCTTAGAGACCGGCACAAACCCACTAGAACATGAGCTCCTGAGGGAGGGCCCTGGTTTTGGGCCTAGGGGCCACCACGACGTGTTGAGCGCTGGGCCCAGAGGCAGGAAGTTCAGTTTCTGATTGAGTCCAAATGCAGCCCCAGCCACTCACCATTGGCAGGACGCTGGGCAAGCCACTGTCTGCCTCGGTTTCTCCAAATACAAAATCGGGGTAATACTTCAGCTCCCTCCCAGAGATATCATAAGGACCGAATGAGATAATATCTGTGAAGTGCCTGGCACATCACAGGCACTTAATAAATGCTTCTTTCCTTCCTTCTGGCTTATATGTCCAGTGCTTAGCGCCGTGCGACGAACACAGCAAGCACTTAATAAACGTCCTTTGATTGGTTCGCAGACGAATCTAATAACCATCCGACAGTGGAACCGTTCGTTCTTATCAGAAAACCATCTTGAATCACAAAATTTTAAAATCACAGAAAGCCCAGAATTCACCATTAATTACAGACTCCTCCCAGCACAGAATCTTGGGTTTGGAAGGACCTTAATCCGCCAATCCAGACAAGAAAGGAAAACGTTCCTGCCGCAGGAGGGGGAGGGGAGAAGGGATCGGATCATTTTAAGTCAGAAATTTGAATTCTATTAAAATAATGAAGCCAAAACGTTCCCGTATGAGTGAGTAAATGCATCCGACTCCATCGAGAGAATACGCGGTATGAGCCGGCATTTACTGCCCCATTAGCCACGCTGTTGTTTTGTGGCAGAAACAACACTCCCCCCGCTCTGTGTACCGCAGTCTTGGTGGGGGCCCCTCTTTTAAGGGCATCTCGGCTCCCCGGCATCCAGGGCACCGAACGTTTGCCAATGAGTGCCTGCCCGCCTCCTCACCCCTAGGATGGGCAGGATTTCCCAGAGAGGGCCATTGAAATGTGCTCCTGTATTTGTGGAGTGCCTCTCGCTGCCGGAGAGCTGACACCCAGGCCTCCTTCAGCTCTAATACATGTGCCCCAAGGGAGAAGCAAGCAGCAGCCTGGCTTGGTGGGGGGGGATGTGTCTCTGTGACTGGGGGCCCTGAACACGCTGCTCTGAGCCAGGGGGCTCTGAACGGTCTGTTCTGACTGGAGAGACCTAATCAGGGGGGCCGTGAATGGGCTACTGTGCCTGGGGGGGTACCTAATTGGGGGGCCCTGAATGGGCTGCTCTGACTGGAGGGGCCTGATCGGGGAGCCCTGAATGAGCTGCTCTGATCAGGAGGCCCTGAATGCACTTCTTTGACCAGGGGGAGTTGATCAGGGAGCCCTGAATGGTCTGTTCTAACTAGGAAGCCCTGAACAGTCTGCTCTTAATGGGGTGACTGTTCAGGGGGCCCTGAATGAGCTGCTCTGACTGGAGGGGCCTGATTGGGGAGCCCTGAATGGGCTGCTCTGATCAGGAGGCCCTGAATGCACTTCTTTGACCAGGGGGGCTTGATCAGGGAGCCCTGAATGGTCTGCTCTGACCAAGGAGCCCTAAATGGTCTAACTGGGGAGCCCTGAACAGGCTGCTCTGATTGGGGGACCCTGCCCAAGCTGCTCTAGGATTGGGGAGCCCTGAATGGGCTGCTCTAACCAGGACCCTGAATGGGCTGCTCTGACCAAGGAGCCCTGAATGGTCTGTTCTAACTGGGGGACCCTGCATAGGCTGCTCTGGTTGGGGGACCCTGCACAGGCTGATCTAGAATTGGGGAGCCCTGAACAGGCTGCTCTGACTGGGGAGACAGTTCAGGGGACCATGAACGGGCTGCTCTGACCAGGGGCCCCTGAAGCCGCTGCTCTGAGCCGAGGGTCCCAACCGGCATATGCCCCGATCTGACAAACTGATGCCAGAGCAAAGATCCCAGGCTTTAGAATCACTCGTGTGCAAGCAGGATGCCGGCAGTAAAAGCAGGGGCTGCTGGGAGCCCCTGGCGAGATCTGACAGGCAGATTGCGCCAAGATGCCCGTGTCCTCAGGGCAGGTCTCTCGTTCCCTCACTCCCGTGCAAGCCCTGGAAGCCGGGGGTGGGTGGCTTCTGCCGCTGCCAGGCCGAGGGGAGAGGCGCGCAACAGGGGCTGCTTATTGGCAAACCGTTTGTGATAAATGACCAAACAGCCGTAGCCAAAGGGCCTCCAGCCAATACGGATCGTTTGGCAAGAAGGAGGATAAGAAAAAAGAGGCAGAGGCAGCACCGTGGCCGGCGCAGCGCCCGACGTGGAGCCAGGAGCCATGAGCTTGCTGCTGACTCTGCCATTCCCTAACTGGGAGCCACTGGGCAGGACACGGCCCTGCTATGAGAGGAGGCCGGGAACGGAGGCTGGCTCCAAGAGAAGGCTTCAATGAGCCAGTGGGCTGGGATCACAGGCAGTCACTCAACCAGTCTCCTGTGGCCCAGACTTGCGCTGAGGGAGGCACGGGGAGGCCACGGGCCTCTTGGAACCTCGGGGACTGCAGGTTGGGGACCAGGAGCCATCTGTAAACTGGGGCCCAGAGCAGATAAGGGGATGCACTGGGACCCAAAGCTCCATTTCCACCCCTTTCCACTGCACACCTTTCTGTCTGACTCCTTCTCCCTGTCTCTCTCTGTCTCTGTATTTCTTTCTTTCTCTTTGCTTCTCCCTCTCTCCTCTCCCTCCTCCTTTCTCCTTCCCTCCCTCCTCCTTTCTTTCCCCTTCCCCTCCCCTCCTGCTCTCTTTCTCTCTCTCCATAACCCAGTGTACGCGTATCTTTCCCCACCAGTATCACCTGCCAAGGGACCTCACCCAGGTGGAGAGGAAAGGAAAAAGGAGCACGTAAGAGCTCTCACATCCACGGTGTAACGTGACCCTCACTCACACTGCTCCTTGGGGGCTATACTATTATCCCATTTTACAGACGAGGCACTGAGGGAACAGAGCCGCCCACCTCTGGTCACCAGGCCGGCGAGGGGCCAAGACTCTTCAGCTGCCTCTCGGGGCTCCAAGGCAAAGGCAGCTTCTGGGGGTGACAGACACCCGGTCCCCCTGGTGCCACCCCCGGCAGGGCACCGAGGAGCGGAGGAAACCCCAAAGTGGCTCCTGCCCGTGAGGAGAATACGCAACCACAGAGATGTCCAAGACACTCAGCACAGATACAAGGTAACAAGCAAAAGAAAGGAGCGGGACTGAGGACGTGTGGTGGCAAATCTGCATTTGGAGCCCTAATCATGGGACCCGGCCCAGACCTTCGGAGCCCTCCCAGCCGTGGGACCCGGCCCAAACTTTTGGAGCCCTCCTAGCCATGGGACTCAGCCTGGACCTTCGGAGCCCTCCTGGCTGCAGGACCCAGCCTAGACTCTTGGAGCCCTCCTAGCTGTAAGACCGGCCCAAGCTTTCGGGGCCCTCCTGGCCATGGGACCTGGCCTGGACCTTTGGAGCTCTCCCAGCTGCAGGACCCAGCCCGGACCTTTGGAGCCCTCCCGGCTGTGGGACCCGGCCCAAACTTTTGGAGCCCTTGTTCCCCTTTGTGCTGCCTCCAACTTGTCCCCTTGTCAGCCTTGGGGGAGGGCCTTTTCCCTCTAAGCCCATTGCTTATTTATTGGGCCTGCTGACACATCAGATGGGGGTTCAATTGGTCCCATTTCTGCCTTTCTTGGGGAAGACACAGCCACTGAGCCGTGGTGATGATGATAAAATGAGCCCATGGAGGAAAAAGCATTTCTGGGGCTTCTTGTGTGCTAAGCCCTGCGGAGACACGGCAACGTAAAACTGGGGAGATCGTGTCGGCGCCTCCGAGAATGGAGAGCAGGCGGCCTTTGGGGGGCACGCTGCGGGAAGGCCTCCAGCCAAGGGGGCCTGGGTGCTGAATCCGGAACGAAGCAGGGAGAGCATCGGGGGCGACCTGCTATCGAGACCTGCCAGGAAATAAGGACTTGGGATTTATTTCTGTTTCTTCCCAGAGATTCTGCTCCCAAGAGAGAGCTTATGGTGGGGATCCGGGGAGTGCATATGGAACCCAGACAGGTCAGAGCTGGGAGGGAGCATAGAACTGGGAATGTGAGAGCTGGCAAGGACCTTGGAACACAGGGCAGGGGATGTCAGAGCTGGGAGGGAGCTTAGAACAGGGAATGCTGGAGTTCAACAACCATCTGGTCCAAGCCATTTGTTTTTCAACACGGCTAAGTAGCCAGAATGAATGTCCAGAAAACAGCTGTGGATCTGGCCCAGTCCAAGGAGTGAGCTTCCCACAGGATTCTGCTGCTCCTGGGTACATCTCTGCTCCCCTGTGAGCATGCCTCGGTTTCCCCACCTGCCCCAGAAAGGCTGCAGCAGATGGCCCCCACACTCCCCACCAGCTCTGAAGCTTTGTTTGGTGCCGGGCCAGGAAGGCCTGACAATCGCCCCCTCCCTCCCAGGTGACAGGCCCCTGGCCCTCAACCTCATCTGCTGGTGCTCACCTGTTCTGGGCCCCGGGGCCGAGCCCAGCTGCGTGGGAGCTGGAGGCGCTGCCTGGGCTGCGCGGCCAGAGGGACGGAGGGCTGGGGAAGGGATTTGATTAGTTCGAGCTGACAGTCACATTTGGCCAGGATGCCGGGGAGGGGAAGCTGTGATTACTCTAATGAAGCTTGAATGCGATTTGTCATCCAAACAGCTGCCGCGGAGCTCGAGAGCTGGATCCAGGCTGGCCCTGGAGCTCGGCCCCGCCGCCGGGGCCGCGGGAAAGGCGGGGGGTGCTGCCCGAGATCCCCGGAAGGGCCCAGCCTGGGGCCCCCGAGCCTGCCCAGGCTCCCCGTCCCCCTCCTCGGCCTGGCACATGGCACAGCTCCGGGTGCAGGTCTTGCCTGTGGAGCTGAAAGGGACCTCGGGAGCCATCCGGACCAACCCCCTGATTTTAAACAAAGTCCTGGAGATCAGCAGCAGCTCCTGCCTGAGGATCATGGGACTGGGAGCTAAAAAGGACTTGGGGAGGCCACTTGTTCCAATCCCTCCACGGTACAAAAGAGGAAACCGAAACAAAAAGGGAAAGGGATTTTAGTATAAGCAGAGATGTAGAGCTGAAAGATCACATTGTCTTACTCCTTCCATTGTACAGATCAGGAAACTGAGCCCCGGTTACTTCCCGTAGGACAGAAAAACCACCATTTGAGCTTAGCACAGTCGTTGGCAAATAGTTGGTGCTTAATGACCACACTGGCACACAGTTGGTGCTCAATGAATGCCTGTTGAGTTTAGCTGAGTCTAGAGTCCATGCAGCCCTCTGCCGTTACCCCCACATACCGGCCAACCAATTGTTAAACAGCTGCTTGTGTCAGGCACGTAAAAAGCCTCAAGAGACAGTCCCTGCTGCTAGTCTTGCGCACTCTCCTCCAGAGCCACCCAAGGGCAGTGCGGGGGGTGGACCTCGGGGGTCCTGGGTTCAGTTTCCCCTGAATGACGGGCCTCTGATCCAGGCCTCTCTCCCCACCCCGGCCTCCCTCTCTGGGCCCTGCTGGTGCCCCAGCCACGGGAGGGGAAGGCCGTCTGCAAGACAGATGCCGGCACCCTTCAGCGGAGCGCAGCTAAGTGGCCCCGGCAGCCGGCCTGTGACCTTGGGCTCCTTCCCTCCAGGTTCCGAGCCACTGAGCTCGGCAGCTGGCTCTCCGAGAGGCCCTTCCCCTCCCCTGGGAGGAAAGCCTCCTCTTGAGGCTTATTTTGGGGATTCCTGGTGCTGGGCACACAGCAGGAGCTTAATAAATGCTCCTTGATGCTCTGTGTCTCACAACACGCACATGACCTTTCCCTTCACTGCCTGACTGGTGGGGAGAAGGCGTTTCCAACAAGTATCATAGAGCTGGAGCTGAGGGACCCAAGACGCCGCTGAGTTCAGCCCCTCATTTCAGAGAAGGTCCCCGGGGTAATAAGCAGCAGAGTGGGAGCTCAGCACTGGGGGTAAAAGTCTCTGGTCCTCCTGCAGCCCCCTGTTCCCTGCTGCCCCGGCCTCCGGTCCCCCCGTAGCCCCCCACTCCCTGCTGCCCTGGCCTCCGGTCCCCCAGCAGCCCCCCGCTCCCCCCTGTCCCAGCCTCCAGTCCCCCAGCAGCCCCCTGCTCCTCCCTGTCCCTGCCTCCGGTCCCTCTGCAGCCCCCCGCTTCTTGCTGCCCCGGCCTCCGGTCTCCCAGCAGCCCCCTGCCCCTCCATGGGAGGTGGTACAGACCATCCCACCCTCCAGAGGCCTCCGGTTCCCCTCTCCATGAGATATCAGAAAATGGATTATAAGAAGTCTCCAAGGTGTGGCGGGAAGCACAGAATTAGGGGAGAGGCGCTTGCTTGGGCCTCCACCTGGCCATGACCCTCTCTCTGCCTGTTTTGTTGTCACTTCGATAGGAACGACTCCCTGGGACCCCCTTTAGGGTTTTCTCAGCAGAGGGAGTGGCTGGTCGTTGTCCTCCAGCCCATTTTACAGATGAGGAAACCGAGGCAAGCAGGGGGACATGACTTTTTTAGAGTCCCTCAGCTGGCCCGAGTGTTTGAGGCTAGATTAGAATTCAGTTCCTCTTGACTCCAGGCCTTGGGTTCTACCCACTGAACTGAACCACCAGCTGCCCAGGTCTCAGTTCCCCCCCCCACCCCTTCCCTGTTAAGTGAGAAGCTTCAACAAAGGTCCTTCCACCTCCGATGGGCTCTCAAGAACGCCCCCAGCGCCCGTCATAACTGTTAATGTTATATAGAAAGGCAACATGTTTATGGAAGTAAACCCTCGAAAATCAGGGAGAGTCGGCACTTTGTACGAAGTCCGCACCTCGTGATGTGCCTGAGACAGACAGACAGACGACAGAGCGGGCCCCACGCGGACAAAGTCATGGCGGAGAAACCCCTGGGGCCTGGTCGGGGCCGTGGGGCCCTGCCCGGCCCTGCTGCTTGCCCGGCCGAGGACAAAGGCGGAGGACGACTTGGCCGGGCGTCTCTCGGCTCAGAAGACTTGGCAGCTGAGACTCAGGTCAGGGCCTCCAAGGACACAGAGCCGCCCGGCCGCTGGCCGGCGTCCAGGAGTCATCAGCAAGCCGAGGGATGGGGAACAGATGGCCGCCACCCCCATTAGACGCCGGGAGTGAATCGAGTCTGGCACCGCGTTCGCTCTGTGCCCGCTGCCCGCTGCCAAGGGGACGTGGGGAAGCAGGAGGGGGCTCAGCTGGTCTGAGGGAGGGAGGACGGGGCTGAGGCTGATGAGCGCACCACGGAGGGGGAGTCGACCGTCGGGCTAGCACAGCCCCCCCTTCTCTCTTCCTAGTCTAGGTGGGCGGGGATCCCATATAGTTCCCCGAGGGTGCCCTCCTCTAGCTCAGGCTATACAACCCTTCCTGCCCAGGAGCTCATTTCACATCCACAAACACCTAATTTACAGAGGAGAGGCTTTGGTTAGCACTCCCCTCTGCCTGGTACCCTCTATGTGGCACCTGGTACCCCCCACATGGCACCTGGTGCCCACTATATGATCAGATACCTATTACATAGTGCTTGGTACCCACTACATGATCAGGTACCCCTACATGGCACCTAGTACCCACAATGGGGCTCCTGGTACCCACCACATGGCTGGGTACCCACTGTGTGGCACCTGGTATTTGCTGCATGGCACTGGGTGCCCACTACATGATGCCCGATGCCCACCACGTGGCTCCTCACTGACTGTAAGCAGCCCTCACTTCTGCTTTGCCCAGAACCCCGAGGGACGCGCCCGGCCAGATTTGTCTTTACTCAGTACTTTCTGACTGGGTGGAAGGGGCTGAATCGCTCAGTCAGGCTGGGGCCGGTGAAGGCCCGAGCTCAGAAGGGCCGAGGGCTCCCCCACACCTGGGCCTGTCTCCAGCCGTCCTGACCTGTCTGGGCCCTGGACCGAGGTGCTGGAGGGGACGGTGGGGCGGGGCCTGCACGGCCCCCCCAGGGACAGCCGGGTCCCTCGCGTGTCAGACATCGCCTCCCAAGAGCGGAGCACAGAGAAGCTGGTCCCCGCTCCGTGGCCCAGGCACCGGGGAGACAAAGCTCCCGGGCCTGGAGGAGCCCCCCTGCTGGGAGGGGGCAGCCCAGGTGCACGAGGGGGCACTAACGGCTGCAGCCTCCCAAAGGCACAGGAGGGAGGGAGTGGCCTGGAGGGTCCCTGCCCGTCCAGTTCGGGCAGAGCCGGCTGCCCCACGCCAGGAGACGCAGGGAGGCCTGGGGAGGCCGGGGCCCTGCCCAGGGGGGGAGCCACCTCCTCGCTCCCAGGCTGGCTCCCAGCTGCGGGGCTTTCACAAGCAGGAGCTCCCTGAGGGGGGGAGCACAATCTGATCTGTGTCCCCCGCCCCACCCACCCACCCAGGTCAGACACACAGGAGGCACTTAGTGCTTGCTGACCCAGGCTGGCGGGGCTTGGGGGGCACACACAGCACCTTGGAAGGGGCGTGGATCCGGGCACGGCCCCCTCCCCCAGGCTGGTGGGGCTCCCCTCCCCCGCACCGCGCAGAGACCTGCGGGCCAGCTGCCCCGGCCCTGGGCCAAACTGCCGCCCTCGGCCAGAGCCGACTCCACTTGGACAAGCCTCCGCCATGGCACCAGTCCTTGCCCAGGCCTGCCAAAGCCGCCCCCTCCCGCGGCCTCCACGCCCGGCCAGGCCTCCTCCGAGACCCCCAAAGAAGCCGGGCCCAACCACCTCAGAGGCAGCGTGGGGGCTGCCCTGGTCTGAGCCATCCCCGACCTGCGGCCTTCTGGAACCCGAGGGCAGGATGGGGGGGAGGGGGGGAAGGGGGCCTCAAGAAGGGCTGGCTCCGGGCCAAAGGCCCCCGGCCCGCAGCCGAGGGCAGGGTTTGAACCCAGCCGCTCGGGGCCCAGCCCCGGACTGGGGCCGACCCTCATCCACTCCCCCAGCCACGGGCTGCCTCAGCCGGCCCGGAGCTGAAGGGCAGAGATCTGGGGCCTCCCCCTCCCCGAGACCCCGGATCAGGCAGGGCGGGGGCTGGAAATCCTCCAGAGACAGGGGGATCCCGGCCTTGGGGACCAGCCCCTCCGATGCACACAGCCCTGCGGCAGCTTCCCCCCCCACGTCCCTGGGGACCCGGGCTCCCCCCTGGGGCTCGGCCCTCTGCCTGCCCCCATCCCCAGGTCCCCCGCTCCCACCCGCACGTCCTTCTCCAATCAGCCCGGCTCATTCACAGCTCGCGGCAGCCTCGCTTTCCCGGGGGACTCGCTAATGAAGATGGCCACCATTAATCTCTTCCCTCTCCCGACAGGTCAATTTATAGTTCCGTGGGGAGCCTGGCTCCCGGCCAGAGGGTCTGACATAACTCTCCCTGTTCCCGGGGAGGAGGCCGAGGGCTCAGCCAAGCAGAGGCGGCAGAAGCCGCCGGCCCCCGAGAGTGGGCAGAAGGCAGCGCCCGCGGGACCCCAGGGCCTGCCTGACACCAACACATCCATCCTCCTGCCAATCAGCCCCAAAGGCAGGGCCTCTCAGCCGCCCCGGCAACCACAGCTGGGGGGCTCCCCGGGGGCAAGCGGGGGTCCAGCCAGCAAGGCCAGCCGGCACCCCGACTCTGGGAATGGAAAGGAGTTCCACAGCAGGGACTAGCCAGGAAGGGCTGCCCGCACCCTGATTCTAGGACTGGAAGGGACTCCATAAGAGCAAGTGGGAGCTAGCCAGCAAGGACTGCCTGCACCCCGATTCTGGGCACAGGAGGTTCTACAGGGGGCCCAGCCAGCAAGGGCTGCCTGCACCCCGATTCTGGGCACAACGGAGCTCTGAGATAACTGATGCCTGGACACCTACCTCTGTGGCAGACTGCAGGGAGTGGGCCTTCTCTATTGGGGAGGGGTCCTTCGGTACAGGAGATAGTCTTTCATAATGAGGGTAAGAGTCCTTTAGTACTATGGGGTCCTGCTGATATGGGGAGTGGAGTTCAGAAATGGGGAGGGTCCTTTGTACTGGGGGCTTCTGTCCTGGGGGGCTGAGTCCACTCCTGGGGCCTTCACACTGGGAGGGGAGTCATTCAGCGCCAGCTGCTCTGCTTTGGAGCCTCCTTCCTCTGCGATCCCTAAGTGCATCGGAACTCTGCCCTCAGAAAGCAGCCCTGGGTCACTGAACCCAGCCCTGCCCTCTGTGGGGGGAAGGGTTGGGGGACCGTGGATTCTCTTCTCTATTGAGCCTCAAATGGGCTCCTTGGTGCCAAGTTCCCTCCCACAGGACAGAAGGGGAGCAGGGCCAAGTCACTGGCTTCCCCCCCACTATTCACCCTTTGGAGATCACCCTGAGCCGGGGGAAAGGGCCCCCCACAAACCTCAACCGACTGCACATCATCCCCAAGCTGGTCACGAAGTCCCCACCCTGCCAGGGGCTGGGGACCTCCCATTAGTGGGGCGCCCCTCTTCACAGGATCCAACAACTGCCCCGAGAGTGTCCAATGTGCCCCTCACTGCCCCGTGTGCCCCTTGGCTGCCCCATGTGCCCCTCACTGCCCCGTGTGCCCGATATGCCCCTTGCTGCCCCGTGTGCCCTTCGCTGCCCCATGTGCCACAACTGCCCTGTTCCAATTAGACAGTGAGGAGTCCCTCATCCGAGCCACGCTGAGTCCCGTTAGGACCGAGGGGGAGGGGCCAGGGAGGAGCCCACAGGGGATTTCCTGCCCCACCACTGGGGTCCACGTGCCACATCAGCGGCCACGCCGGCGACCGGGGCTCACCCTCCCGCAGGACCTCCGAGGCTGACTGCAGGCCCCGAGCCCCCTTACCTGGGCCCCCCACGGGGCTGCATCCGTCCCTCCGACCGAGGCGGATCGTCCCCGCGCAGAGTTCCAGACTTCAGAGAGTTGCGGGGTCCCTGAGCCGCGGGCTCTGCCAGGAGAGTCATTTACTTCAATTACCGTGAAGGGCCAAGGCTCGAGGAGCCGGAGCCAGGGCCGGGGCCGCGGCGGGGCCGGGGGCTTCTAGGAAGCGGAGCTCGGGGGAGGGGGTCCACCCCAGCGCTCCCGGCGGCGGCCCTTTAAAAAATGAGCAGGCTGGGCCGGGAGCTGGGAGGGGGCCAGGGCTCAGCTGGAGGAATTAGCAGCAGCCGCACCACCGCCAGAAAGGCGGCCCGTGAGTGGCTGGCTGCGATTTACAGACTGCAATTCCCCGCGCCCCTCGATAGCACTTAAGAGAGACAGAGAGAGGCAGAAGAGATAATGTAGGAGCGGGGGAGGAGGAGGCGGCGGCCGCGGGAAGAGCCCGGATGAAACGAGCAGCTCTCTGCCAATGGGCACCCGGAGAGTCTGGGGCACGGCTGCGGGCACACCCAGGCCCGAGTGCGAAGGCTGCCACCCGCCTTCTGGGGAACCTCCCCCCGCACCGGGCCTGGCTTCCTTGCCCCATAAAGAAAGGGAATCCACCAGGACCTCCAGCCCTCCTCTCCCCAGTCTGGCTCCCACCACCCTCGTGGCGCCAAGCCCGCCAAGGGACACCCCCTGCCCACAGGGCGTCGCCTCAGCCACTCGAGACCTTCCTTTTACAGAGGAGGACGCTGGGGGCTCTGAAATGCCAGGATGGAGATTCGAATCCACATCTCGTGGCTCCAACTGCCCAGCACCCATGTTCATGCTGCCCTCAAAGCCCTCCCTCGGGTGGGACAGCAGACCCACTCCTTGTGGCCGGGAAACCCCTCCCGGCCTCATTTCCCCCACTTAAAGGATCCAAATTTCAAATAAATTCAATGGTCAAAGGGGAGCCCCTGCCCTCTCAGTAATGGTGCCCCATCTTAGCAAGACTGTCCCCTCCTTGGAAAATAGCCCCCTTCCTTCCTTCCTTCCTTCTTTGTCTTCTTTCCCCCTCCCTTCTTTCCTCCCTCCCTTCCTCTGTCCTCTCATAGCTTCCTTCCTTCTCTTCTTTATTTCCTTTCTTCCTTTTCTTCTTTCTCCCTCCCTCCCTTCCTTCCTCCCTCTGTCTTTCTCTCTCACTGCTTCCTTCTCTTCTTTACTTCCTTCCTTTCTTCCCCCTTCTTTCCCTCTTCTCTTCTTCCTCCCTCCCTCTCTTCCTTTCTTCCTCTTTTCCTTTCCTCTCTCCCTCCCTTCCTTTCTTTTTTCCTTCCTTCATTTTTTCTTCCTCCCTTCCTTCTTCCTTCTTTCCCCCTTCATTCCTTCCCTCCTTTCTCTTCCTTCTTTCCTTTTTTGCTTCCCTTCTCCTTCCCTCCTTCCCTCCCTTCTCTCTTTCCTTCCTTTCTCTCCCCATCTCTCATCAGAAGGGTATCACCCTCTCAGAATCTCTCCCCAGGTCTCCTACTTCTGGAGAAAGTTTCCCTTTGTATTTGTATCCTCAGAGCCGGCACACAGTAGGTGTTTAATAAACAAAAGCCAGCAGGCTGATGATCCAAAGTTCCTGAACCTCCTAGATGGGATGTGGACTCAGCACCCGCTCCAAGGCTTGTACCTTTGTTCCGATTACTATGGCTCTCCCATGGTGCTGACTCCCCAAGTTCTGTTGCAACCTTACAGCCTGGCCCGGGATTTACTCACAGGAAATGTTTAACAACTGGCTTTTCATTCATTTGTATTAGAGACTGGAAGGGACTTGAAATTGAGAAACTGGGGGACCCGGGAACCTCAGAAAGTTTGCCATGGACCTTACACGGAGGACGCCCAGATGCTGTCTGGCTTTCAGAGATTAAAAGCAGAAGACAGCTGGAATATTCCCCATGAGCCAGAGGAGGTCACAAGTCAGCCGCCAGGATGTTTGGTTCAAAAATCTCAGCTCACAAGCCCCCATCGGTGTGTTTACTTTTAACAGTCAGCCAGGGGCCACATTGGAACCTGATGTCAGCCTGCGGCCTGAGGAAGCACTAGAGATGAGTTAGGAGCGCCTCTTGGTTCTAAAGACTCAGCATCCAGAGCTAAGAAACAAGTTACAGATGGGAGGTCACACACACACGGCCAAGCCTGAAGGGAGCGAGGCAGGTCACCCTGAAGGTTTCTGCAAGTCCATGATTGGGGGGGGGGCACTTTTCTAAAATAAAAATCCATTTCTAAAAAGGCTTTGTCCCAAAATAAACAAACAAAAGTAAAAAAGCTTTGGCTCTGAACGAATAGAACACGTTTGTTCTGTTTTGTTTTAGTGCTGCTAAAGGCAAGAGTTGCCCCCCACCCTGATCACACTGCAATTCAAGACGGGTTATCATCCAGAAAATGGGCAGACATATAGCTCTGGCCATATAGATATCGATCTATCAAGATAGTCCAAACAATAGTCACAGACACAGATTTAGACATAGACATAGACACAGACACAGGCACAAACACAGATATCTGGGCCACACTCTCTCTTCATATCAGGGGCTCGGGGTTATACGGTTAAAGGGGGAGGGCAGCCTTCTAAGTCTCGGGAAAAAGGTCTCCCCTTCCCCAAGCCCTCAACTACTCCCACAATTTTATTCTATGCTTTTCTAACTTCTCCAGTAGGTCAGGGACAGTGGTAGGAACAAATCAGGAACTTAATAAAGGCGAACTAATTCTTAAATTGAGCTTTGGAGGTAGCAGGTGCCAAGGTGAACCCACAGAAATGATAGCTGGGCTCAAGTCCACCCTCTGTCATTTAGTGACTTTGGGCAAGTCATTAGCCATCCCAGCATCCTAGCTATCGTTCTATGACTGTAAGATGGAGAAAAAGTGGCGATCTGCAAGGGAAAGGAACTTTTCTCCTACTAGGGTTTTCCCAACCAACGATGTGAGCCAAAGAATAGTCTCCTTCCCTCAATTAAAGAAGATGGTATCTTTAGGATCTGCTACCAGAAATATCAGAGGTGCTCCTGACTTAACAGATAGAAGCAGGCAGTCCCGGGTTCGAGTTCTGCTTTTGACACACATCCAAGGGGAGGATCAGGGACTATCCCAGGCAGTTCTCTCTGACTCCAAACTGCAGAACCAGGCGCCAAGGGGCACTGGGAGAGGAAGTTTCCTTATAAAGATGAAATCTGGATGTGGAAGGGTGAACGAGAGTTCTGGTTCTGACATTCCTCAATCAGCACCAAGTCACCAACCCACTCTGGACCCTACTTACCAAGGAGTCATCAGGAAAATGGGGCTAAGAGAATAATGGAGTTTAGAGCAAGAGAGGCCAACCTCCTTACTTTGCAGAGGAGGGAACAGAGGTAGGTGGGTTCCACCACTGGTCCAATGTCCCACAGCTAGGAACCAGAAGCGGGATGAGATTCCGGGTCTTCCTGATGCTAAAGGCAGCCTCCAACTCACCAGGGAAGAGAACAAGTACTCCCAATGAGCCAGGCTCTGTACTAACTGCTTTACAATATGATCCTGCGAGGGAGGGAATTTATGATTCCCATTTTATAGATAAGGAAACTGAGGCTAAATAAAATTTGTGGGATTTGCCCAGGGTCACCCAGCTGGATTTGGACCCAAGTATTCCTGACTCCAAGCTCTGTGAGCAGCCAGAGAAACTGGCAGGGACCCCAGAAGCCCCAGCTCCCACTCCCCTCACTCAGCAAACAAGGGAGCATTTCTGGCTCACTAGCCCTGCACCCCCATCTCCTGGGGAGGCCCAGGAGAGTCTCCAGCTCAGTTCTGAGAGTCCTCTTCCTGCAGCAGCGGCGGCCTGGGGGCTGAGGCGCTGACACTAATGCGCTCTTGCTCTTCGGGGCTG